>NC_060252.1:89413531-89716561 GCF_921293095.1 Ischnura elegans
AAATAAAAAATATACACTTAAATTGCATCCAAAATTAAATGTTTACCCACAATTTCAGGCCTCAAAAATGGAAAATAACCTCAGAAAAAAATTGAAACACGATTTTTAGTTTTTTAACCATATATCCAGTTTTTATTTTTGTAAAATCGTTTTCTTGATTTTAAATTTTGTGTACTATTATGGCCTACCATCCTGATGTTTTTCGAAATTTTTGACCGAAAACTAAACTTTCACATAAGTTTCAAATTTTCAAAATTAAATTAATAATTTTAGGAAACAATAGACACGCTGAAAAAATATATTTTGTTACCCCTACCTTTAAGTATAATTCTATTGTTTTTCAGATTTTTAAAATTGGTGGAACAGGGTCAAAAACACGAATAACTGCTTTCTGCCATTTGCATAGGTATGTATTCCAGGAGGCTATTTGATTTGACTGTTGAGAGCAACAATTTTTGATCAGTTTCTAATATTATTGATTAAGAATAAACATTAACATAAAAAATGCCTATCACACTTAAACCAATCGTAATTATTTTTTATAACCATGCTGTTACGCTTTAACCTTCCGACGGGCGCAATGCATCTGACAGGCTCAGCGCAAGTGTTTTTTCACTTCTCCATGCCAATAGGTGGCATAGATCCCTTTATACTCATAGTAGCTGTTTGTTTTGGCACGCTTTATGTAGCCTTTCGCTTATTGCCTTTATGCCAACAGATCAGTGGCGGATTATTAAGAATAATTAAGCTAAATAATGGTAAAATAAAGCGAAATAAATCAGTAGTGGATATAGAATAGGTGAGGTTATTTTCCATTGTTGAGGCCTGAAACCATGGGTGAACACATAATTTTGGATGCACTATAAGGGTATATTTTTTATTTCTTTAAATATCGGGGGGCACTTTTCACCATCTTAACCTGCTAGACCCATTAATAGGTGATTATTAAGAGATGTTTCCCTGAGCTCTGTGCCTCATGCATACATTGGTAATCTCAGACGATGTAAAACTCCTATCTACTCGTATAGAAACTTTTGACGTCTATGACGTCAATGACGTCACGTGGAGTGGCATCGCATTGGTGCCAATCTGACCTTTTTCAAATGAGGATAAAGTTGACCATTGCCATTCCTCAAAACTGGGATTTCTTAAACAAAAGAATTTTTATATTATGAATACACTAATATTTAGTATGGATTCGCAATCGATGCCTTTCGTTTTCTTTGATGAAGGAAACTGCCCTATTTTTGCATTCCAGGACTCGTCAAGTTTTCACCGCAGCTCCTCACCAAATTCATCCAATATTATCATGTTTAATGATAAAAATTTACTCAGGCTGTGTTTACAGGACAGAAGCAATGGAAAATTGCGATATAAGAAAGTAACACTCTGTACATAAGAATTTTCTTTTAGGTCCAACGTGCTTATAGAAGTATCAGACTATGAAATTTTAAGAGTAGTTTTCATATCTCTCCCAAAATATTTTCGGGGCGTTGAATCCCAACACGACATTGGTGAATGAGTTTTGAACAAGACAATAATCGGGTAGGTTAACGACACAAAATTGCAAAAAAGAGATATTTATATCCTATCTTTTGCTATTCTTTTATAACACAGAAACTATCTACTTCCTGACAATGTTTCGCGAATGAAAATTAAAGTACCAATAATTTCGTATAATTTTCATCAATTAAGTTTTCTACTTGGGTAGGTTAGAATCTCTGAGAGAACTTCAAAATAGTTTTATTCAACACAATGGTGAAAATTTTGTAAAATACATGTTTACAAACGATTAGAAAAACTGTGAAATTAATATGTCAGGAAAAATCAAATTAACTCAACGTGATGTATGAGTAGATACCTTCAAGATATAATTTTAAAGCTTTTGTTAGCTTTATTTTAATTATGTGATCCATTTTTCATTAACGATATTAGCATTTTTCTGATATTACTTGGTTTCAATGATTGTTCGACCTTAACATTTTTTCTACAGATATTTCTACACATCTCAAATCCATGAACACCTTTGAGATATGAATGAATCTTTGCGGAATTTTTTATCTTTCTCGTCTCTCGAATCCAAAAATATAAATAAACGACGAGATCTCTGAGTCGTAACCTAGAAAATATTACTTTCGACCGGTTCAGAAGGTTTATTTAAGATTATAAGGAAGGCGAGAGATTCGAGAACCTCAGGATTTGGAGTAGGGTACATCAGTATCTCAAGAAAATGCCGGCTTCAGTGGCGAGTGGCGCGGCAGGATAAACTCCTGGCCTGCCAAACAAGAGATCACGGGTTCAAGTCCCGCCTAGGTATTTTTCCCATGTCAAGGGCATGGCTGTTCATGTATATTTAACAGTTAAATGTGATGAATTCCCCGATGTAATCAGCTCAATGTGAGCTGCATTCAGTGGTATGGTAATAAAATAAATAAATAAATGATTCTAACTGACATCGGAGATATGTGAGAATATAATGAGAAAATCTATTCGAATTTGCTCAAAGGCCGTTTTACACAATTGATCATCATTCGCAATGTCATTCGAAAAGTCATTCGAATTGCCATTCTAATTAAATTCATTCGCGTAATCGCTTGAAACGCCTGCTCAGATAGTTCATATCGATTCTAACGATATTTCCGACCACATACGCAGTCACAACCAAGTACGTTTTTTAATTCGCAGACGACGGAATGCTTCGTTTACATGGTGCTGTCGATACAATTTTTCATTGCTTTGACCAATTTGGTGGGTTATGACGTACAAGTTACGTTCAAAGTAATGGAAAGTAGGAAAGCACTTTAAGAAGTCCCTGCTGTTGTACGTTTTGTGATCCCATAACAAAGTAATACATTGTTTTCGCTGCAGTGAAACCATGGTTATGGCTTCAAGATGGTACGGTGTGGAACGTGAACCGAAGGAAACCCCCTCCAAAACGGTTATCCGAAGTCTTTTCCTATCATCCGAAGTCTTTTCCGCCAACAACATACGCGGTTGGAAACCCCAGAGTCATTCTGCTACCATTCAAATTAGAACATGCTCTAAATTCATTCTAATGACGGGAAATTTCCGTTTTACACGGTGAATGATGGTCATTCGCAAGATCAATCGAATGATCATTCATCGTGTAAAACAGCCTCAAGAGAAAATCTATAATTCGTAACACTTCTAGTAACTCAATAGGAAAGATGAGTGATCTAGTTACACTTACCTTGGGGATTGGAAAAGATACCGTTTCCCGGGTTCGAAAAACCGTTTCCGTTGGGGAATGGCGAGCCGTGAAATCCTAGGGGATTTATCTGCGGATTCTGTTGAGGAGTGTGAGGGCTTTGAAAATCATCCTTCGAATCAGGAGAGAATTTGTCTCCATTAAATATTCATATACATCTACATAATACCCCGCAAGCCGCCTAAAAGGCGTGTGGCAGGGGGTGTTAGGACACCAGCCGTTTACAGCTAAAAAAAAATAATTAAGTTCTCAAACGAAGTTGGGACTAGCGTTTATTAAAGTCCTTTATGGTTCGGGGGAAAAACGAATTCGCATATCTATCCGTTCGGCAAAACATCTCTCTTAATTTATCACTTCTATCGGACCTGGAAATATAGTGTGGCTCTAATATTATGTTCTCTGTGTCGCTCTTAAAGATATCCATTCTCAATTGTTCAAGCAATCTAAGCCTAGCGCGCAGCCTCCGAGTCTCCAACGGCTCCCAGCCTAACTCGCTTAACATCTGGGTAACACTGTCTGTACGCCCGTAGCAGTTTTTGACGAAACGCGCAGCCTTCCTTTGAATTTTATTCACTTCGCGGATTAAGTCTTTCTGCACCGGATCCCATATGCTCGCTGCATATTCAAGGTGCGGTCGGACGAGAGCGAAATAGCACCTTTCCTTTACTTTCTCATCCGAAAATCTTCCCACAATACGCTTGACGAATCCTAATTTCTCCAGGGCTGTGCCGAAAATATTCTTTATATGTGTTCCCCACGTGAGGTTCGAGGTTATCGTAACTCCCAGGTACTTCACTTCGTCTGTTGCCTTTACATTAATGCCATCCACTGCATAAACATGGTTAGAGTTGGACGAATTCCGCAAGAAATGTTCCGCCATGCATTTGCTCAGATTAAGTTTGAGTCCCGACTCTTGGCTCCACAAATGAACGTTGTTTAAGTCAGATGATAGAATTTCATAGTCAGAGTGATCACTAATTTCGCGATAGATGACAGCGTCGTCAGCAAATAAACGTATTTTACTGCTAATGCGGGAGCAGAGATCATTAATGTATATAATGAACAACAGGGGGCCGATTACGCTTCCTTGTGGAACACCTGATGTAACGTTTACAACATCGGAGCTAATTCCGTCAATAACAACTTTTTGTTTACGATCTCTGAGAAAGTCGCGTATCCATTTTAAAACTGTCTCGTTTAATCCGCATGACTGTAATTTGTATAAAAGTTTGTTGTGAGGTACAGTGTCGAAAGCTTTCTTAAAATCTAGAAATAGTGCGTCAACTTGTCTTTTCGATTCACCAGATTTTATAACGTCGTGAAGAAAGAGCACGAGCTGTGTTTCGCATGATCTACCTTTTCGGAATCCGTGCTGACAGTCATGGAGGAAGTTACGTCTGTCCAAGAAAGTCATGATATTGCTAACGACGATATGCTCAAGTATCTTGCCTATAATCGATGTTAATGAAATCGGACGGTAGTTGCCTGGGTCATGTCTGTTTCCCTTTTTGAATATGGGTGTAACGCTTGCAATTTTCCAGTCTGGCGGTAACTTCCCTTCGGAGAGTGACTTCTTGAATATGATCTCTAAATAAGGTGCGATCTGTGGAGCTAACTCCCCGAGGACACGCGCGGGTATTCCCTCCGGACCCGGAGATTTACTATTCTTAATCGATTGTAGTTGTTTAGTTATCCCATCACGTTGTATAGATTTTTCTTCCGTCGATTCCTCAGTATATGGGATGTCTAAATTGAACTGAGTATCGTCAGTAGTGTATACACTTTCGAAGTGGGAATTTAAAGTGTTAGCTTTGTCAATATTTTCGGTGACAAGTTTACCATCTTTATCAAATAAAGAATCTACGGTTGAATGTTTTCCCTGAAGCTCTCTCGCGTACGACCAAAAGGATTTCGGATTTTCTTCGAGTAATTCACCGAGTACTTTTTTCTTAAACTTTCGCATTGCCGTTCGCATTGATTTCTTGGTCATTGAGCATTGTGCAGCGTAACTTTCTTTAGCTTCAAGTTCCTTCGATTTATTACGTGACGTGATGGATTTTCTGTACAAGTTGTATAGTTTTCTCTGTTTCCTAATTTCCCTTCTGACATCGTTATTGTACCAGCGAGGTTCTTTATTATGACATTTCAGTTTTTGCGGAATATGTTCGTTGATTCCTTGGCGCAGAATTTCTAGGAAGTGTTTCCATGTCGCACCTGTGCTTTGGTCCTTTGATGTAACTACGAATTTTTTGTAGTAGTCATTAAGCATCTCGCCAAATTTAGTTAAGTTGCATTTATCAAATAAGTGAATTTTGCGTTTAGGTTTTACGGCTGACACTACATCAATTTTTAACGTTGCAAGGATTACTCTGTGATCGCTTATACCGTCAATGATATCGAGTTGTTTTATCAACTTAGGATGGCTTACTGCTAAAAGGTCTAATATCTTATTTCCTCTCGTAGGTTTGTCAACTACTTGGGCTATAGAGTGATTTGCAAGTATGTTGAGTAATACCTCGTTGATTTCTCTATTCCTTGAATTCGTTTTTAAGGTGTAAGTATCCCAGTTTATGGATGGAAGATTAAAATCACCCCCGATTACTATTACACTATTGCTGTCTCTCTGAGTAAAAGCAGATATTTGATTTTCTAGAAGGTATATAATACCGACTTCGGAGTTCGGCGGTCTATAAAAAGAGCAAACATGAATACTCCTTTTGTTTCGTTGTTTAATTGTACACCATACGCTTTCTATTTCGTTGTCAATTATTTCGTGGGCGGCGCTGTGCAAATGCGATTTAACTGCTATAAAAACTCCACCGCCAGTTCTATTGCGTCGATCGCATCTGTGAAATCTCCCGATTTTAAGGTGGTTCACAGGCTTTATTTTTTGGAGTGTTTATAAAAGAAGGGGTAAGAAATGAAGTAGAATTGAAGTTGTATATTGAATGAATTATGAAGTGATTATAATTGTGAAGTGTAATTATGAAGATATTAATGAAGTTGAATATGAATTGAATTTGTAGAAATGAAGTTGTATATTTTCCTGGCCGCGTTCGCCCGAGATGTACAGATGGAACTCCAGGGGAGCCGCAGAAATCGCTTCTGCCGCCAGCAATATCAACACCAAGGTGTACTTGGCCCTCTTGAACGACAGTCCAGCCATGTTGTCCCGTCTCCTGCCTCTCGATGAATGATCAACCGAAGTCCTCGGCGCGTGAAGGTAGGGGTAAAATCCATCTCCTTCATTGTCCAAGAAAAATTTCCCTTTTTTCTTTTACGCCGCCCCCTCGCCTTATTTTTTCCATTTTCCTACTTGTCCTCGCTTGGTACCGGCATCTTCTTTCCCCCAGACTTCCCGTCTTCAGTCATGCTCACAAGATATGTGACCTTTCCTTTTCCTCCGACGCGTGGATCTATAGCCATCCGAGGAACCTATCAGATGCGACTTTACCCCTTCTTTTATAAACACTCCAAACAATAAAGCCTGTGAACCACCTTAAAATCGGGAGATTTTACACCTTCAATATCTACAACCACCTAAGGTGACCATTTATGTACTCAAGTAAATTTTAGTAGTTCTGTAATGTAATACGTATCCGTAATTATTATATCAAACATACTAATGTTTTTCGCCACTGGAGTGTTATCATAAGATCCGCTCTTAGCACAAATCCTAACACGTAACAACTAAGTGTTCTAAATTGTACAAAATACTATTTTACCCAATCTTTAATGCCATGATAGAACAATTATCTTACGTAACTTTTAGGTGCTGACAGTTTTTACTAATTCAAATTATTACTATTGAATTTGATCTTTTCAAATATAACGTGGATTTTTTTTAACGTGGCCCATTACTCTAAATACTTTTGTGTAAATACTTTTGTGCTACATCCTATAAACTGCAACTTGGAGAGGAATATTAATCGTCAATTTTACTTCACATTCTTTCAAATCGCTCCATCTATTGTCCCGTTATTAGTCTTCAATCGGCCTTCGATTATTAGCTGTGCATCGTTCAACAGACGTCGGCTCGGTTATTACAATTTATTGGCTCGTCTTCCCCACGTTAGAGTACGGACAACATAGTCTGCTGAAGGAGGTTTTCCTGATAAACGAAACAAATGCTGTTCTTATAAAAATTACAAATCCTGCTCTTTTCAACCGTTGGCACTCTTATACTATTGGTAAATAAAATGGGCTTTCAATGCTAAAATTTTAGAAAATCACAATTTTTGCATCGGCGGTTGCGGCGATTCTGTTATTGCTAAAATTTGATTGAAATTAGAAAAAAATCCTTTGTAACTTGAAGTCCATTAAAATAAAATACTGTTTCAAAAAGCAGAAAATGCTTGGAGAGATTAGATAGATACCACCTTTCTCGTGGCGAAACATCTCCTTGAAGAAAAACATTCTTGAGACTTTGACCCGGAGATCCACGTGGATAGTATAGACCAAAGACAGGACACTCCGGAAAATTGGAAATTGTGCAAGAAGGATGCATTTCTCTAATTAACGATCAAATATTTTTTGGACATTCCCCACTCCTTGCCAAGCGTACCCCCCAATGACAAGTGCCCTTCCTAAACTTCTCCTTCCACCTGCCACCCATCCGTTCTGTATAAATACAGCTTCGTGACCAACAAATCCTCATTGTACTTGATAATGACCTAATGGTCGAAACGGGTCTTTCTATTTATAAACCTGTAGAAAAGTGCCATCTCTCTGTTCTTTTAATACTTACATGATGTCATTCCACTATATTTCCTGCCTGCTTCTGTTACTTTAAAAATATTGTTGTAGAAATTAATGTAGTGACAAAGTCTTTTCTATTTATTAGACAATTCAGACATTATTAGACATTCATTCCACTATATTTCTAGCCTGCTTCTGTTACTTTAAAAATATTGTTGTAGAAATTAATGTAGTGACAAAGTCTTTTCTATTTATTAGACAAAAGAATGATTAATTCAAAAAGCGTTAATTAAATAAAATAGGGAGTAGGGTGGGTTAATAAAGCTTGAAAAGGCATTGGTTCAAAATCATAAGCTCAAAATATTCCACAGTTTAAGTGTACATATTTTTTGTGACCATAATATCATCTATGAAATCAAAATTTACTTCTTTATAGCATCTGCCAGGAAAGTTTTGAATTTCGCAGTGATGATGAAACCTACCTTAATGCGATGTAAAATTTTCGCCTGTCGCGAAGTAATCGCTGCTTGAATTTTTCCCATGTGTCCTCCAGGTATATATGCGCGTAATCACACTAAATTATCAACAATGCACGGACTCTTCGCAGGTATTATCGTCTAAAGTTATCCCATGATCTTACAGGTTAGCCTTGACTTCGGCATCGAGTAACCTTGCGCGGGACCTTTATCCTTGCCTTCGAAATCACCTCTCCTTTAGCGGCAGCATGTAATAGATACAAACACTTTTATTGGTATGAATTTCCTTTTCAAAACCGCCAGTTTTTACGATGACAATAATCAATTTCTTGGCATGTAGGTAGGTGACCGTTATAAAGAGGATCGTTAGGTCGATTTTTTTCTCGATGCAAATTGTTATGCCCGGCAACTTCTCAGCCAATTAGGGAAGTTACATACGACATTATTCTATACTAAAATCACCCAGGGCGATGCTGATGTCATTTAAGTGATTTGCCAATATGGCCGACAAATAGAGGATAGCGTTGTGGTGATAGCATTGGTGCAATGGGATGAATCGTCGAGCCACACCAAAAAATGAAGTAGAAAATCTCAAGATAGATTTTTTTCGTTTTGAGGAGGTATTTATATACCTAAGGTCAACTATAAATAGCAATAAAGATTCGGGAAGTAAAAAATTATAGCCGTAATATCTGCTACTAGCTCACGACGACTACTCAAAGAGCTCCTAACTCTCGAACCACCAATATTCATAGTAACATTATTGGGTATTCTTGCGAAGCAAATAGTGAGCCAATAAGAACCTTGTACATTGTGATCATTACCGACAGCAAAAGTAAACTTAAAACCAAAAATAGTTCCAAGGTATCAGCCACCCAAACATTAACAGCTTCAGAATGATTAGCTTTCAACACAGTGCAATCCTTGATGATTTTCTCCACTGGTCTCCGAGGAGCCCATCTTCTTACAGATCGATACTTAGGCATGTTGTACCAACACTGACGTCACAACTGACACTCAGTTCTCTCAGAGAGAGAGGAAGCTCTTATCTATGCCGGATGTAGAGAGCGAGCGCCGAGGCGACAAGTGGGATGGGAACCGGAAACTGACGTCACCATAGGAAATTTACATGGAGATCTGGACTTTAACTCAAAACAGAATTTCGAAAAATGTTCTAAGTGTCTTAACTCCGTACGCTCCTAAGTTATTCTAGGGTAGCGTACGACTGAAATTTTTCTAAGTGCAGAGAATCCAAGATGGCGCCGAGCGCAATAACAAATGACAGCACGCTATGCGCATGGTATAATAAACTATTTTTTAACCTTTAACATAAAATTGTACATCACCAAAAACTCCAATGGAAGCAGAGTCAGGGGTCAAATTACTTTTACAAAATACAATTAAACGATCTTCAGGTTTAAACCTCATACACCTCTTAGATGTTAATACATTCGAAGAAACAGTGGTACAGTGTCAATGTTGGAAGTAAGGAAATAAAACTTTGTAAGGTTCACTGTTGTTTAATAATGGGCACGACCCGGGTTTCGTAACTTGGTTACATCGTCGATAGCCGCAATATCTGCTACTAGCTCACGACGATTACTCAAAGAGCTCCTAACTCTCGAGCTGGCGCGCCTGATATTTTTTACACGACAAGGCGCCTGGCGTGCTTTGCCCACGATAAATGCAATTATATGATAACATTCGATTTTTGTTAAAACTTACCTATATTTAATAACTTCAGGCTTAACTTTGTGAAACCTCTCCATATTGGAAGTAAGGAAATAAAACTTTGTAAGGTTCGCTGTTGTTTAATTATGGGCACGACCCGGGTTTCGTAACTTGGTTACATCGTCGATGTAACTGAACTATTAGTGAAGGTGGGTGGCAGTAAGCAGGCAGTAAAACAATTAAAAAAAAAGCAATTTATTGTTACAAAAAAAACTTCAGGCAAACCACAAACCCTGCCAAAGAGTCGACCACGGCACGCGGAAGAAAGGAGAAGGGGTGAAGGGAAAAATCTTGGAAGTGGGAAAGAAAGGGCTCCCAAGCTTACGTGATTTGGCGGTGTCTGGCGACGAGGCAGCCCCGGAGCGGCGTTGAGTTGAGAGGGCACAACATGCCACAACGGGCGAATCCCAAGCAAAAAGCCTGGATCTCCTTGCTCTCCCAAATATATAGGGAGCCCGCAATTAGATTCCTTCCTTCACACGACGGACTGGGAGTCGACCGGCTAGGGCTAGTCCGAAGACTCGGCCTACGCCCCGCAGTGAGCCGACGCCCCACTACTGCTTACAATAGATTTGGCCTCGGATCGGAGCCTCAGTAGACGGCTCATAACCAAGCTACGAAACCCGGGTCGTGCCCATAATTAAACAACAGTGAACCTTACAAAGTTTTATTTCCTTACTTCCAATTATCTATATTTATTGAAATTAGTGAAGCTTGTGCATTTATAGGTGACACAGATATAAAGGTACACATGTGGTACACGGCTGGTCGCGCGGCGTAATTAATACGCGACGGGTGTCGGTTCCTCTTATAAATTAGCTACAGTATTTTAGCTTTGAAAGCTCGCCCTATAGACAAAGTACATTGTAAGAAAACAGGAGGCCATTCTAGACCAGGATGTACGTACAATTTTGAAATCCTTGGTTTTCGAAGATTGGCATACTTTATACGCTAGCGCGCCCGATTGAGAGCTAATGACCATAAATGTGTTACTCCGGTTAAAAAAAAAAACACAATTTTGGTAAGGGAGTAAAGAAAAAGTCTAAATACGTTGGTTACCACCTTTAGCACCTTGAGCCTGCAAACACCGTCACAGAAAATGATGAACTGTAGCCATGAATGGAAACTAAAAGGTATTACACAAAAATATGAATGCATAAAATATATTACTTAAGACGTTATGATAGTTTAATAACAACAAAATGACAATAGAAATCAGAAAATTTCCAACAATATCAACGTTTTGCCGACGGGGTTTCCAGGTTAGTGCTTGGTATCCTTGGAGCTCTACTTTCAAATTCGGGCTTGGCATTTCACTTGTCTGAATTCTCGAATTGCAACTTTGTCTCCTCTAAATAGGGTAGAATAGGGGAGGGAAAAGGAATATTGGGGAACGGAAGGGGAAAATAGCGGATGATTAATTCGTCACCAGCTCTCAAGTGTTCTTCTATAAAAACTTTCAATGCCTTCCCTAAAATTCTGAATTGTTACCAGCTCGGAATTCCGAGTCTTGGCAGGTAATTTAATACGTCGTGAAAAACTTGACAGGCAGATAGTTTTACACTGTGTAACATGATATACATAACATGTGACATATAACATGTTTTAAGAAAAAGTTACAAATCCGTGTAAACAAATCATCGTGTTATACAACAAGTTTTTGGCTTCCCGCTTCGTGTGGGAAACAAAAAAACGTGTTGTATCACACGACATTTTGTTTTATAGGACAATTTTACATGTTACAAGGATTTTTAACATTTTAGCAAAAAAATGTTGCATTATGTAACTTGTTTTATATAACATATTACACAGTATAAATGTACCTTTACGGCTCATTTAGAATAATAGCCTATCACCCCGGCAGCTCTGTCTCGGAAGGAGCAACTGCGGTAACTTCCAGGGTGGGAATTCAAATTTATAGTGAAGGCATGTAACAAATGTCAAAGTTCGTCACAAAAAACGCAAGAAATTTACTCTTGTGCTTTCCTTTGGCTCGCGAAAACCGGTTATCAGAGATGAGACCCTTCCAATAAAAAAATCGTCTACTGCGCACCGCTTTATACACCAACTAGGGCTGTACGGTGTACGTTCCCAATTACGGCAAGAAGGCATGAGAGAGAGACGCCATTGAAAATGGACTAGTATGCTAATTTTCAATGTTTTTCCATTTTGGTAGTGTTTTCAAAATGATGTGGCCCATATTTTTCCCCTTTTCGATTTATCGTCTCCTTCCCGCGGTAGTCGCAATAAAAAAATCAACGTTCTTAACCCTTTCGCAAATAAGTTGCTGACGTCACGAACTCATGCCGAGCGAATCGCCGCTTTTCCTCGGCCTTGTGCAATGATCTCTCATGGTTTAATGCCGTTTACTCTCTTACTTCAATACTTACGTTTACTCTTGCGAGCGATTAACCAATCAGCGACTAATGAGGTTGCCGGGCTTTTTTTGCATCCATGGTAAAAGAGTAAGAACATTGCATTGTAATTCAATTCTTAGCAATCCTGAACATTTCAGCGTTCTAGCTAATCAGGAAGTGGTAGAAAATTAAGCTGAAATATTTTTCCTGGAAATAGATACTAACACACAAACAAACAAGAAAGCGTTAAATCAGTTCAATGAGACGCAAATGTCAATAGGGAAGATTCCTTTCTTAGCTCTGACATTTTTCTTTCTTTTACCGAAATCTTTTCACGAATTGTGATTTCAGGTTGACTAAGCGACCCCATAGTGACTTTAGGGATGATGACGAATTTTGCTGAGACGTTTTTCAAGAACGAACGAATCTCATCCTTCGCATAACTAATTGCTAGTAGTGGTCCAGCCATACTCCGTATGAGGAAATGGGGGAGAAAGCTCAAAGTTAGAGCTCTTCCTCGTTGCCTTGACTGGGTCCTTGAAAATACGTACTCCCAGCTTCGGAGGTAAACACATCTTCACTTCTCCGCCTCGCCGTCTCCAGCTTTCGAGGGTCCTTTTGTAAAACATTCAATTGTCCTCTTTAAAAATCTGCCTCCATGCATCTTCTCCGGCACCGCTTCCTACCCAACTGCATAATGGGGAATTGGGATATATGGATTATCTTATAAGCTTGCAGCACATTATAACGGATACGCATATAAAGAGTTTGAGAAGAAGATGTATGGGTAAATGGTTTGGCGGTCCTTATTTCTAAAAAGGTAGGGGCTGAATTTCTTTTTTAACTCCAAATCCTTTTTTGTCTTTATACTGTTACTGACCTCATAGACAACCTCGGATGGAAGTCTCTGTCAGACCGTAGACTGAAAAATAGACTACTTAAATCTAGTACGTGCATTCAAGAGCAGTGTATTTTCCGATGAAGTTAGCCATGTCACACCAACGTCAACATACTACGGTAGATCAAATCATAAAAATGAAATGAGTGAGTTAGACTGTAGAACAGATACATTCAAAATGTCGTTATTTCCACGATCAATAAGAGACAATAACGGCAGCGATACGACTTAGTAATAGATTCGTTGACTTGTAGTGTAGTATACTAATTTATCCACTCCTTAATGCATGTTTCTGAATTTTCCTAGTGCATATTTCTAACAGTATTTTGTGCATGTTCTAGCTTTAATGGCAGATTGTCTTCATGAGTAGTTGGCAAGTCTTGGCTTTGCATCGATGTGGAGGTATGATTTGTTATTTTGCGTAACATTTTTATGACCATGTTTTGGTGAGCATATGGGAATCCTCTTGCATGCTGGTGATTGACCACCCCTTGCCAAGCACCCTAGAGGTGGCTAGGTATTATGTAGATGTATAAGGGTTAAATGAGCCTTTTTTTCCACCGTGCGCTTTTTTTGGCTGTGCGCTCTTTTCGCGACGCCTTTAGGTGTGTTTACACTGTGTTACATGATATATAAACAATTTACATATAACATGTTTTACAAATAAGTTACAAATCCGTGTAACAAGTTACATGTAACATTGTGTTCATCATCATCACTGGTCAACAATCCTAGGATTGGTTTGACGCAGCTCTCTACTCAGCTCTCCTATCAGCTAATCTTTTCACTCCTACGTATTTCTTCTCTTTCACATCTCTCTTTACTTGTTCCATATATTTTGTTCGAGGTCTTCCTTTTCCATTCTTGCCTTCCACCTGTCCTTCGACGATTGTCTTCATCAGGCCATCATGTCTCAAGATGTGGCCTATAAGGTTGTTCCGTCTTCTTATTAAGGTTTTCATGAGGCTTCTCTTCTCTCCTGCCCTTCTTAGGACTTCCTCGTTACTAACTCGGTCGATCCATTTGATTTTCATCATTCTTCTGTAGCACCACATTTCAAAGGCCTCTATCCTTGCTTTCTCCGCTGCGATCATTGTCCATGCCTCACTTCCGTATAGGAGCATACTCCAGATGTAGGTTCTTATAAATTGTTTCTTTACTTCTATATTTAAGTTTCCCGCTGTAAGCAGGTCTCTCTTTTGGTGGAATGCTCTCTTCGCCTGGGCTATTCTGCTGATAATTTCTTTCTTGCTTCTCCCGTCACTAGTTATCTTGCTTCCCAAATAACAGAATACAAAACAAAAATTCGAGTTATATAACAAGTTTTTGGCTTCCCGCACGAAGTGGGAAAATCTGTAACATGTTACAGAAAAGAGGTGAGGCGCATTGTGGGGATGCCAGCTGACGGGTGAATCTGTAACATGTTATTTGTACATTTTTAGCTCCGCTGGACTCATGTTATAAAACAAGTGTTATATAGAACAAATGTTTCGAGTAACTTGTTACATATAACATGTTTACATAGCATGTTACACATTGTAAACGCACCTTCATCCACGACCATCGTGTTGAGTCCCCTCTCCTTCTTCCCCGTCAACTTACACCACCACCGATCACA
This sequence comes from Ischnura elegans, assembly GCF_921293095.1. Lineage (NCBI taxonomy): Eukaryota > Metazoa > Arthropoda > Insecta > Odonata > Coenagrionidae > Ischnura > Ischnura elegans. The sequence continues at coordinate 89,428,539 of NC_060252.1, forward strand.
CAGTCTCACGTTCTCCGACCTATTGCTTTACGCCCCACGGGAGTCCGAAAACAAATTCCAAGCCATCCACGCCAAGGAAACGGGGAGGCGGAAGAAAAGGTTTAATGCGGCGATATAAATTCCCAGAGACGCTCGAAAGAAATGGAAGTGGCGTCCGATAATTTCTTTTCTTTTATCTTTCTCGCCCTGGCGAGACCTCGTACCAAACTCTCCACCCCTTCCGAATAAAATGAATGTCCTGTGACAATCTTCCCTTTTTGCAACTGGAGAAGTCACGTTTAAAATGTCCTTTTACGTCCACTTTTCCCATTCTCGCCATGATATCTTTTATCACAATCATTAATCAACTATCCTTATCGGTGGCGAAGACATGGGAGGGATGAGGGGGATAGATCCCAAATTCTAAGAGAAATTTAAAAAATATTTTAAACTATTGTCTAATTTTGACGTATAATAACTGCCTCTACTTCCAAGGGCTAAAACGATGTAGAATGTATTTCCAGGCATGTCATTTTTCAAACTTTTCCCGGACCCCCCGTTGGCTGTGGGCTATCCCCCCCTCAGACAACCTCTTTTCCCCAAAAGCATTTTCTTTGTCAAGAATCCTAAGATTGATTTGACGCAGCTCTCCATTCCTATCGCTCCTATCCGCGAGCCTTTTCACGGTGATATCATTTTCCTGTATCAGAAATTTGTAACTTTTACCGCGAGAATTTTATCATCAGTAAAGTCTTTCTACTTGAGATTTGGGAAATGTTGACAACTGTAAACGCTAAGTAACCAGGAAATATCAAGGTGATCATAAAAGTTTTGAAGGAGTAATCTTGAAAACTTCCTTGCTTAAGTCCTCCATACAAATATGATTGGTCAAGAGGTAGCAATGCGCCTTATTGAAATCTCTAAGAAATACCCTTTAAATCTAAGTGCCACTTAGGCCTCTGAGTACTTGTAATAAATTATCATCACCATTAGTCAACAATCCTAAGATCGGTTTGACGAAGCTCTCAAATCCGCTCTCCTATTCACTAGCATTTTCATAGTGGTGTATTTCTTCTCTTTCACACCCTTTATAACCTATCCTATGTAACTCATTCGGGGACGTCCCTTGTCCTTCCCTTCCACCTGACCTTCTACGATTGTTTTCACCGGGCTATCATGCCTCATAATGTGGCCAGCTAAGTTGTCTCGTCTTTTCCTCAAAGGTTTTAGAAGATTTCTCTTTTCTTCCACTCTTATCAGCACTTCCTCATTTACTTACTCGGTCGATCCATTTTAACCTCATCGTTCTTCGGTAACACTAAATTTCGAATGCTTTCCGCTCTTGACTTATCCCATTCCTCCTACATCCAAACCTCAATTCCCTGGAGAAACGTTACCACCACGCTTCTCCACTAATCTGATAAATACTGCAGTCGATTGAAGAGTGGAATAGCTCCATCTGACTAACCCATCGTGGTAACGTTTCAGCGTCTCGTACTCGTATAAAAGCACATCTTAGGGAAAATCTGAAGGATTCTCTTTCTCATTTGATTACCATTGCCTCGAAACTTAACTCTTCATTTTAAAACCACATCCCAAGGAATAGCGTTCTCATTTGCATTCTGGCCTTGGGACATTTTAAGAGCTTTTAAGTTCATAAGTTCCATTGGTTTACTACGTATTTAATTGACTCATCTCTCGTCAATTTATTTCCCTCGGATATACCAAATCTGCTTAATAAGCACTTATTATTTGCAAGTAAAAAAAAAACTTTTTAATATAAAGGTGCATTTTGTGTAACATTTTATATAAACAAGTGACGTATAACTTGTTTTACGAAAAAGTTACAAATCCGTGAAACAAGTTACATGCAACATTGTGTTACAAAAAAGAATTCGTGTTATATAACAAGTTTTTGGTTTCCCGCACGAAGTGGGAAAATGTGTAACATGTTACAGAAAAGAGGTGAGGCGCATGTTGGGGATAGCCAGTTGACGTGTGGGCTAGGACTCAATCTGTAACATGTTATTTGAGCATTTTAGGCTCCGCTGGACTCTTGTTATAAAATATATGTTACAAGTAACTTGTTACATATAACATGTTTATATAACATGTTACACAGTGTAAACACACCTTAAGATATGGTTTGGTGCAAAATGACCTCAGATGTCTACGCACCCTTTTAACAAGATTACTACTATCTACCAGTAATCACCCAAGATTTTCATTTTTACTTCCTGTTAGAGTCTAATGCCTTGAAATGAAAATACACAACCCTGGTAAATTTTCACTTTCCAATGAAAAGTTACCAGGGTTGTGTAATTTCATTTCAACATGGATTTTCACAAAGTAAAAGCCGAATCGATTGAATTCGTCTAATGCCTATATTCTCACCTATTGAAACCGAGCTATAAATAAAATGAAAGAGGAATCATTGGGAGTGAATATCCACGGTGAAAAGATTAGAGTACGGTGTTTCAGCAATTATTCATAGTCTTAGTAGAAACAGCGAGTGATCTGAAGAAAAATCTAGCAAATATGGAATGGAAAAGGGCTTTGTGTAGGCTGAAAAAAATGGGAATGAAATCAAGATATAATCCCTTAAGAGAAGAGAGGAAGCAATTAGCAACAACTTACATTTGAAGCAGGCATGGACGATGACAGCGGTAGAAAGGAAAAGATTGAAAGTGTTCGAAATGTGGTTCTGTAGAAGAATCATATATATCCAATGAAGAGAGAGTGTGAGTATTGTGGAAATCTTAGGGAGAATATAATTGAAATAAAGCCTTTTGAAAACATTGAGAAGAGGATTTTCTCATACTTTTGTTTCGGTGATGGTAAATTAGGGTATTCTTTTAATTCGGAGCTTTAGTGCAGTATTTAGTTTGTCAAGTTTCTTTAATAGGAAGTAGCTCATTTTGTTTAGAAAGAACAAAAGACTTCCCCTCGTTGGCAGCCATGTAGCACTTCCTCTGATTTCTTCCTAAAGGCGCTTTCCACGCTTTGAATTATGGAATAATCAGTATTTGTCGAACTCATTAACTGATTTCAAAGACGCCATTCTCAACCTTGGGGCAATCGACGCATGGAATTGGAAGTTAGTGAACATTATGCAAGAGACTGTGGATAATACGGTACCAAGCAAGTTTAAATGTTTGAATGCTGAACCGAGATGGTACAATGTTTAAGTCCGTAAAGCTCTAAAGCGACAAAAAGAAATTCACGCTAAAATGAAACAGGTCTTACTTATGAGAAAATACAATAAATGCGAGAAAATTATAAAAAAATTTAAAAAAGAGACCAAGAAAACCTTTAGGGATGCATTTAGTGAATTCAAAACAAATATTTTGGGTGAATATTTAGGCGTCAACTCTAAGCATATATCTAGCCATACGTAAGGGAGGTACAGGGAAATAGCGTTACAGTTTCCTCCCTTATAACTGAACGAAAACGATGGCATATTTTTAGACTTCAGAAAGGCATTCGATAAGGTTCCGATTTTAAATCTGATTCAAAATTTGGAAACATACGGAATAGATACGCGCGTAATTAGTTGGATTAAAGATTTCCTAAGAGATCGCGAATGTAGGGTTGTTTTAGATGGAGTTAGCTTGGAGTTGTTCAAGTTATCTCAGGTGTACCCCAAAGAAGTGTAATAGGTCCTCTTTTGTTATTTTTTTACATTAATGACATTACCACCGCGGTCGCGAGCAAAATCCGTCTCTTCGCAGACGATGTAGTTGTTTAGAGAGAAGTTTATGGCCATTGCGATAGATTAGCATTAGAAAAAGACCTCGCTACCATAAATGAATGGTTCAGTACTTGGGAGTTAAGATTAAATCTTGAAAAGTGTATGGTAATGAAATTTTGGGAAAAGGATATATCTTCAAGAAGGAGCTACACCGCTAACGGGGTTCAACAATCATTTCGTAAAATACTTAGGGCTCACAATTACTCGGGATCTTTCGTGGGGTAAAAACATACGCAAACTATGAGGGAAAGCTAAATTTAAACTGGGGTTTGTAAAAAGAATTCTCGGTAAATGCCCTGGAAAGTCGAATGAGATAAGCAACCTGACTCTAGTAAGACCTCACTTAGAATATGCTGCTCGCCTATGTGGGAAACTTATTAAGTAGGATTGATAGCTTAAATCTATGGAGTACAGCGCAGGGGGGCCAGATTTGTGCTGAGTTGTTGCGACAAAAGTGCAGCGTTTACAATGTGCTACGCTAGTAAGGATGGGAGTCTTTACAGGAGCGTAGATCGGAGTATAGGCTAAATTTTCTTAGTTAATTCGGGGAAGATATTTTCTCAGACGATGTGAAGCACAGCCTTCGTTTACCGTCGTACTCTGGTAGACGTGATCACGAGAAGGAAATAAAAGGAATAGACTGAAAAACAGATGATTTAAAATGACATTCTTTCATTGTACTATTTAGGATGTCAACGGTGTCTCAAATAACATAATTAAATGCGTCATTCGCCAGGAAGACTCATTGCATGTTATTTTTTTTCTTCCGTTGTTCTAAACTTGCATGGATTTATAACTATAGGAATTACTCGTATTATTAACAAGTTTTGTCTTTGCATGAATATGCACGTATATTTTTTTAATATGCATCATAGTTCAATGACCGTGTGGTGTGCATGAGGCGGTCCTCTTGAATGCTGCATATTGGTGATTTATCACCCCCTGCCACACACCGAAAAGTGTCTCGCAGGACACTACGTAGATGTAGAAAATAATCCACTCGTTGATGCCCAAATTTGGCGGCCAAGTTGAGTAAAATAAACATTTTTTGTGCGACAGTGAACTAAATTCGGAAAACGCTTATTCTCAGCCTCCGTCCCAAGTCCAACTCCGACAGTATGATTGTTCTCTTTGAAGCCCACTCCAATGGACTCTAGAGCAACTCCTCCCCACTCCATTCTCCATGCTCCCCTCCCTTCAATCTCCATCTTCCCCTTTTCTTCATTTCCTGGACACTGCCTTGCAACCCCGCGGGAGCTCTTATTCAACCGTGGAAAAGTATGTTAGAGGTGGAAAAAGGCGTTGGAGGCGTGGTGCTGGAGGCGGAGCAAAAATTGGAAGTGGTGGGTGGGAGGAAGGATAATGCAGTGGAAGGCAAAAGGAGAAGTTTTCGTAACACGACTCCGGAAAAAAAACTTGAAAGGTACCAAAGAGATAATTGCCTGAGCTATTTTTCTTTCTCAAACTCATTTTTCGAGCTCCGTAGATTCCCAGCACTTGGTCAACCGGATATTACAACATTAGAAGGGACAACCGCTTACTAGGGAAAAATCTACAGTAACAAAACCCAATCATAAATATCATTAGTCAATATTATCCAAAGATTGGTTTGAAGCAGCTCTCCATTCCTCTCACCTATCCACTAGCCTTTTCATAGTGACGTAGGTACTTTTCTCTTTTACATCCATTATTACCTGTTCTATGTAACTCATTCGAGGCCATCCCTTGCCCTTCTTACCTTCCTCCTGTCCATCTAAGATTGTTTTCATCAGGCCATAATGTCTCATAATGTGGCCAACTAAGTTGTCCCGTCTTCTGCTTTAGGTGTTTAGGAGACTTCTCTTTTCTCCCACTTTTCTCAGCACTTCCTCGTTACTCACACGGTCAATCCATTTTATATCCATCATTCTTCGGTAGCACCACATTTCGAATTCTTCCACTCCTACTTCTCTGCTGCTGTCAACGTCCAAGCTTCGCTTCCATAGAGAAACATGCTCTACATGTAACATCTGATGAATTGCTTACTTACTTCTATGCTTGTATTCTCAGCATTATGAATATTCTTCTTTTTGTAGAGAGCCATCTTCGCCTGTGCTATAATCTAAAAATAAATAATTTAATTCATTAACCCCTTGCGCTAAAATGACGAGTCTAGCTCTTTCGTGAACTTCCGATGCAAAATCGCGCAATGACCATGCATACCACATTTAAATAATTACACGATCGGAATTAAATGTTAATTTGCGTTCATCATAAAGCAGTAGTTCAACATGTCACCAGCTTAAAGCCTTCAGATATCGAAAATATTTCTAAATATTTTCAAATTAACACCAATTACCAATTCGTAATTCATATGCCCGATTTCTACCAATAACTTCTTATTATCAAGCATTACATAGTTCTTTTTTCAACCACCGTGTCAAACTTAACCGCTGCACTGAAATGACGAGTAAAATATGTCAGGTTAGGGCAGTCTGGATCGTCATAAGATTTTCATAATTTTAGCACTATTTTAGGGATCAGTATAAATATTTCGAAATTTGAACAATGTTAAAACATCCATATTATAATCACTTTTTATTTCTCTGTTCTAATTAGATTACAAACTGCAGAATGTAATTTTATTTCATACCATTCAATTTAAAAGGGACTGCAAAAAATAAATAGAGGATAGAAGCACGATAATCAGACAATGAATCGAAGTGGAAGGGGTTAATTAAATTGGGTTTTCCATGAATTACCTAAAATTCGATCTGAGATAAGAAGGCGTTTAAACGATCCGGAGATATATGGACAATACTTACATGAAGACATGTAAATTTCACACATTGCATGACCCGATGTTACGCCTCGTGAAATCCTTAGATTTTTGTTACGGGCGTGATATTACACCATATGTCTTTTGAATAAGCTTAGTTTTTCATATTTTAACAAAATGATACTAACCTCTAAATAAACAAATGAAGAAAGCAAAAGCCAAATTCATTCTTTAAAATAATATCAAACACACATTCCTCGCATTAGAGGTTGGTTGTTAAGAAACAACACGGAAGTATTGAAACTGGACAGCATTGAGGTATAGATCTACAGTTTTAAGGTCAGCACGCTAAGTATTAATGCACTAAAAACCTATTTTGTACGTTCTCTCCCTACCCATTGAACTAAACCTTAGTTCATATACTCGTACATCGCCTCTCTTACCACTGTTAAGGTAGTAACACACTTTCTCAGACATAGAAGCCAAGACATATATCTATTACTTCTTATCCACTGTCAGAATTTTTAGATCAATGTGTATAACATGCTCGTAATATTTTATGGTTACATCTGAAAAGATAGATGTCTGAAGGAAAATACATGTTACTCATCACAAAATCTTATTTTTTTTACGTTTCTGGGTCCACACATGCGTATTTAAGTTTCTTTTAATTACTTCGAAAAAATGGGGCCGCCGCATAATTGGGTGAAACTGTATTGGTCCCAGTGTGTCCCAATTAACCGGCAGGTGACAAGTTACTAACCAGAATGGGCAAAGAACCGTTGTGCCCCCTAAATATTCAAAGTAATTTTTGGTACCGAAAAGCGTTAAATATCTTTTTTCATGACTGAAATTGAATATAGCTCTGGTGAACTTGAGCTAAATTCATCGTTTAAATTTGTGTGCAATGGTAGATTGATTTGCGTCGAAAATGTACCCAAAACTCAGGAGAGTATTGACATTGATGACTTTGGCTCAAGCTTTACAATGTATTTGAAATTGAGTTACACCTTGGAATAAAATGTCTCTATGCTGCACCTGGTAGCATACCTGACTGCAATAATAATAATAAATTTATTGTCCTAAGATAATATCCTTCGGAAGTTATGAAGTTATACATTTACAATTTAATTCCGTAAATGACAACACAGGGAGATGTAATAGGTCCAAAATTAAACTTTGTTATTTTCCACACAGTATTTACTAAAAGCTCGGTTGAAAGCGTTTTGAGGTCCTACAAACGTATATACCGCCCTATTTGTCAATTGGTTTGTTCTTTTACTTCTTGATAAGGATCGGAAAAGGTCGAAACCAGTACAGTTTTCAATAAATAATGTGTAGAATGTAACGTTTATTTTTTTATCTGGTATGTCTTCATTCCTCGAAGTTGAGCCACCAATCATTGATTTAATAGGGAAATGTAAATTACACAGTGAAAAATGCCTTATTGAATGATTACAACAACAAAGATTAAATAATATGAGTAACAAAACGGCAATTGGGTGATCTTCATGATCTTCTCCGTCAGACCGTAGACTGAAAAATAGACTAAACCTATTATATAAATTCAAGAGCAGTGTATTTTCCGATGAAGCTAGCCATATCTTATGAACGCAATACTACGGTAAATCACCTCACATAAATAAAATATGAGAGATAGACTGTAGAACAGATAGATTCAGAATGTCGTTTTTCCACGATAATTAAAGACTATAACGGCAGCGTTAAAATTCACAAGTTGATTAAATGCCTTATAGTGTTGCCTGCTAACTTGCCTATACCTTAATGCAGGTTTCTGAATTTTTCTTTTTATTTCTCATAGCATGTTTTGTGTGTTCTAGCTTTATTGGCAGATGACCTTAATGAGTAGTTGGCAAGTTTTGCCATTGTATAAATGAGGTAGTATAAGTTGTTTGCGTAGTCTGCGTAGCAAGGTTTACATTAGTATAAGTTGTTATTATGCGGAACGTTTCTTAGACCGTGTGCTGTGCATGTCGGAATCATATTACATACTGTATGCTGGTGATTGATCACCCCCTGCTAAACACCCTACATCTACATCTACATACATCTACATAATACCCCGCAAGCCGCCTAAAAGACGTGTGGCAGGGGGTGTTAGGACACCAGCCGTTTAAAAAAAAGGAAGAAGTGCTCTAACGAGGTTGGGACAAGCGTTTATTAAAGTCCTTTATTGTTCGGGGGAAAAACGAATTCTTATATCTATCCGTTCGGCTAAAAATCTTAGAGGTGGCTCGCAGGGTATCATGTAGATGTAGACGAAAACCGCCGATAATCGGGAGATGCGGGTTTGAATCCCGGATAAGCCTAATGATTTTTTTTTTCATTTCATCCCTAGAGCTGAGGAATCCTAAGGCAAGAATATCATGTTGGACCCCTGCCATGCGCCCATAAATCTGTTCCAGGCCTTCCATTCCATTCACCCCGGGTGTTTTCTGCGTCCCTATATACCGTATATGACGTAAGTAGGAAGGGGTCTCTTTCTCTTGCATCCCACCTTAGGCGAAATCTAGATTGACTCCATCTTCCAGCACTCCCTCCAAGTCTTCTATTCTTCTTTCTCCCTGAGAGTATGAAATGGAGGCGACATGCATTTAAATTGATCCTTAAGAACGCCGCAAGGCTTTTCTAGTTTATACCCCCTTACCCAGCCCCTCCTCCGGTATTGGTATTTGGGGGAGGAGACCGACAGCTGAGGTCATTTGCGCCATGAGGGAAGGGTAGGGGATAGGAAGGGTGGAGAGAAACCTGGCGTCGTTATTAGCCTGCTCATGACCCATTTCCGATAAGAAAACTTTCTACTTGCGATTGTGAAGACAATTAGGTACGGTGCACAGCGGGCGGAAATCGGAAAAAGCCGGACGAAATTACAAAATGGCTTTTTTTGAGTTATAAACTTGAAACTTCGCAGGAATACTCAAAAATGATTGAAATTTATGGATATGTACTTCATTTGACAAAGATCCCACCCGTTACTGATTTACAGAGGCTCAAACGTGCGTAAATTTCCATAAAAACACCCGTCTTAAATTATCCCCGAAAATCTTCCAAAGTAGATGGTGAAGTTATAGGTGGATTCTTGTGGAATGAAAAACCACATAATCTGTTGCCATTGTGTTTTTTCTTTAATTTTTCGTAATCTTAAAGAATATCATCGATAAATTCTTACCATGCAGTTACAATATGGAGGATACTGTTTTTCGACAAAGTTTTACATTTAGGTAGAGTTTCAAATGAGTTTTCGGCAAAGTCACGCAAAGTAGCAAATGAGAGCATTCTTTAAAGATTTCTTGAGGTGTTTATGCAGTTATCTTTGAAATAAGTTTGCGACACCGGAAATAACATTGATTTTTCGATCACGCGGCAGGGTTCGTCTCCGCGCGTCGGGAGTTGGATTAGCCGCGACGCGGTAAGGTTATTGTAACTGCATGGATTTTAACTCTCAGCATTCACCGTTTTTATGTTTTGCTTCAAGAAACTCCTCCTTTCTTCTCTAACCTTTCTCTCCTCACGAGTACACAACGCGAGAGCGATATTCGGGATCTGGATGCCGATGTTATTTTTTGAAACTGCTCAGGAAATGTAGGAAGAGAGTCACGGCTTTCTTTCCCATAGGCCCAGGTTTGAGAGATAATTGCAAGTAAATATTTCGCACGGCATGAGTTTACTAGATGTTACTATCATTTGCAACAATCGGCGTGGCCGAGCGGGTTGATGAATGAGGCGCTATGCGCCGGGTGACCGAGGATTGAGTCTAAATGTTGGCATATTTTTTCTCTATCTTTAAATTAAAGGAATCACTGTTTCAACCCAAAGGTGGAGATATTGTCCACGTAAAATTTATCGGAGCAGGTTTTCCGGAGTCGTGTTAGAATTAGGACGACACATTTCTCCCTTTCGAACGGTGTTATTTTATCTTGTTCGGTAACAAATTACTGGGTTAAAATTTAATATCCAGAAAATTTCAGCGTATTAACACTTGACCTTTTTAATATTTGCCGGTTCTTCAAGGGAATAATGAATGCAAACAAATGTTGACAGAGGTTTACAGCGTACATTATGAAAATTTCAAGATGAAAACCAAAGTTTTCCAATGAATAATTGGCCGTGGTGAAGACAAATCGAGCGGGAATAATGGTTTCTCTTAACTGGAAAGCATAAATGGCTGTTAAAATAATGGCAAGAACGCGGGATAACATTTGAAGAGTTAATAGCAGGGAAATGCAATCAATTGCACACCAAAACTTTTATCGGCTACCGACCTGATTACGATCCAATTATCGTTTATTTTGAATGCATTTAAGATAAGACCGGGACCTGATAAAAATGAACGTGGGTGATTTTTTTAAATGGGTGCAATAAATCACTTGCGGTGAAAGAAAATTCACTGACACATTTAATCTTGCAGACACAAGAAGCCATTATCTCTATCAACCTTTGCCTTGTTTGTAAAAAAAAATCGTTGATAAGGGAGTTTTCAGAGCAAGAAGGCACTGAAGTCATTTTTAGCTGGTGTCGGAATGTGTTTGGCTTGACAAATCCAAACGTAGCCGGTCGATATGTATATATTTTTCGTACTAGCTATCATAACGATATTGTTTTTGACATTCATTAATTTAAGAACTCCATTGCCCGTATTTTCCGTGTACCGGCAGCCTGATAAGTGGTACTTTCTGAAGACGACGCTTTTTTACTTGGCTCTAAAACTCCGCGAGGTAAGCACAAAATTTAAACTTGGGTAGAATCTATGTTCAAAAAGGTTAATGGCAAACGGATTCGTGATTTTTCTCATTTTATTCGGCTCGAAAGTAAAATAGAGATTTTTAAGCTTGTCAACTCACATTCTTTAAGATAATTTTTAATATTTTTTACTGTTCTCCAAGATAAAACTAATTCTTATACACCCGCTGTCAAAAATAACTCTCTTATTCTTCCTCTGTTCCTTTCGGACTTGGAATTATAGCGCTATTCAAAGATGATATTCCTTGTGTCATTCTACAGGTAATTTTCTCTTAATTGCTCAAGACTTCAAACCATAGTGCGAGTCTAAACCTGCGAGTCTCCAGCAGCTCCATATGTAGCGCGTGTGAAATCTGTGTAACATTCTATGTTCTCGGAGCGTATTTGACGAATCGATTAATTTTAAGGTGTTTGATGGTGTGAAATGTCAAAATTCAGAGTCCAATATTTGAAAGTGAGCACAAAAAGTATTAAATATATTGACAAATCAAAAACATCGACAACCTATGTTTTGCCGCAACTCTAAGGTGACTCCAAATCTATTGGTCAAGCCTCCTAAAATCGCTCGGCTTATATCGAACTTGGAGCCAAATTGATTGGATTCAATTGAGAAGCGTTTGTCCAAGCAGTTTCGTTGTTCGTGGAGCACGTAAGAGTCAACACCTACCATTGCCAAACTTTAGAGTTAGTTGGTTAATAAATATAATTTATGATTTTTATTCCCAGTGTTAAAAAATTTTACTCCCCGTGTCAATATTTCACGCTATCAAACGCCAAAAAAAGTTTTAAATTTTCAAATCCGCAACAAACGAACACAGACCTTCACACAGCTTTTACACGCATTAGTTTAGGAGCCGCTAAAGACTCTGAGGATAATTAATGCTTTGAATACTTAAGTAATTATGCAAGCATTGACATTCGTATTGATACAAAGAATATCTCTTTGAATAACGTCATATTTAGAAGACCTAAAGAAACTATTTTATAAGAGAGATATTTTGGCCAATGGATAGGTATAAAAATTCGTTTTTCCTCTGGGAGAAAACATATAGAATATTTTTAAAAATTCAATAAATGCTAGGTCGAACAAAGTCAGTCAAATCTTTTACAACGCACACCTTAATACTTTTCTGTATTCTGGAACAAATGGCTGGTGTCATTACACCTTCCTGCCATGCGCCTATCGAGGTAGCTTGTTGGGTAGTATGTGGATGTTAAAACTTGCAACCGCGTACCATTTTAAAGTAAGCAAAGAAAAATTTTGAAAGCCATTGTTTACTAACCCCTTCTTGACCATGGATTGATTTTCATTCATAGATGGGGTTAATGTCATGGGTAAATGTATATTTTAATTGATAGCAAATTCCTCAACTTGCTAACGCTCACTGGGTGTGCAGAGCCCCCAAATCACCCCACCCCAGACCCTTCCGGATAAGGCCTGCGGCCTTATTTTGGTTACTCTGCCAGTTCTTACAATTTTTGTTGAACCAACATCGTATCTCACTCCGGTGTTGAGATAATAATTCGCGATACAGTGAAATTGCACAGTTTGGTCATAATTAAAAGTTCACCGAAAAGTTTAAAAATTGGTTTCTTGACGTATCATGTGGTCTGAATAGGGTAGTTTCCTTCATCAAAGAAAACGAAAGGCATTGATTGCGATTCGTTACCCACCATTAGTTTATTCATTATATACAAATTATTTGATTTTAGAAATTCCAGTTTAGACGAATGTTAATGCTCAATTTTAACCTCTTTTGAAAAAGGCCAGATTGGCGGCCGTGCGATGCCACTCCACGTGACGTCACAGGGCCCTTGATGCTACACGAGTAGTCAAGAGTTTTACATCGTCTGATTCTACCAATGCATGCATGAGGCACAGAGCTCAGGGAAACATCTCTCAATAATCATTTATTAAACTTGCCTAAGGTCGGAAAGTTTCCTCCGTTTGATAGGGTATTAATAATCCTTACTTAAACCAAGCGCTACCTTCTAGCGGGGTACTCTGCTACCTGCTAGCAGCCTGCATCGTTGCGGCGCACATATCCTCTCCCCAAGGTCACCTCACACGGCGGCAGCGGGAACCAGAATGACATCACACGGGCTTTTCCCAGCATTCATACTTACTTGTTAGCCGTCGCGTTTTCGCGCGCTTGAAAATTTTCACTTTTCATTTAATCGCGAAAAATAGATACCGTCATTTAAAAATCTAAAAGTGTGAAATACGTACTCCAGGAGTAATAACCTTTCGATTTAGCCAATAAAAAATAATAGGAAGCCACGCTATTCTAAAAATAGCATTTTTTAATCGATTTTTTGACACCCTTACCTCAAAAAGTAGAGGCATACAGGCTGTTGGAAGTAGTGTAGTATATAGAACATTTTGAGTATCGAGAATGTTTCATAGAATTTCAGACGATTTTAGAGAGGGCTTTCTAAGACTTTTCGTCGTATTTAGTCTTGTCCGCCGCATACGTTCATTTCCATGAGTGAGTCAGTAAGGGATCGGAAGTGGGTTGGATGGTACATAGGATCGGCTTTAGCGTAACGTATAATAGTAACTGATTATTTAAATAACTTCGCATTAAACCAAGGTAAATATTATAAAAAGAATCAAATTCAAAACACCAAAGATTCGCACGTAATTTTTGCGTTTTGAGAAAAATCGTTTGCGTTAATCTGGATTTATATTAGAATACTTCAAAGTTGCGCCTTCTTCTCACGCAACATCAGTATCTTCTTTCCAAGCGGATTTATTGGGGGCTATAATTTCCAATAAAATATTGGGTGCGTGTTTTTGTTCATGTGTGATTGGCGTCTACGAATGATTTTAAAATTTCTGTTGCATAAAGCATGCATTGGTGATCTCGTCTTCTAATGCATATCCCGCGACACGTTTCGTCTGATTTTGTGATCCCTCGAGAGATAATATTTCCACTATCATTTCCTGCTAATACTTAAAGATAAGTTCCAACGCGAAAGCAGTGGTATATTACGTATTTTTCCTCGTTTATCAAGTCTGAAATAACTGTCAGCAAGTTATCTCAGGGAGATTGAAAATAGAGATTGACACTCCGTAGCATATTGTCTCGTCTTCCTAACTATGTATTTTATTCTCGAGTTGTGACTGGGAAGATTTAAAATACAATACTATGTTCCATAACAGTTCTTCCCCTTCCTCTTGGGCTACAACCTTGCCGCGGTGGACAGGATTGTGCGTTTTTGTAACCCCTAGAGCTAGACTGGCGGGATTAATTCTTAACTACTCCACATGGAGTCCACACCCATGACAGATAGATAAAGAGGTTGGAGCCAGACGAAAGGTAGTCCACGTAATGGTATCACGCAAAGAACTGTTGGGATGGAAGTGGGAAACCCTACCGCATATATGACTTCCCTGAAAACGTGGAGTACAATCAAATGAGCCTCGGAAACTCATCGAATGGGACTCGTCCGCAAAGGACGGGTGTCGTTCACGGCAGCGAGGTCGGCAAGGTACTCGGGGTCGTCAACATGCGAAATTCTTGCAGAGACGTATCATCATCATCAGCAGCACTATGAAGAAGGAAGAAAAGAAGACCATGAAGATGGAGTTAGAGAAGGCAGCGGCAATAAACGTAGGGACATGGAATGTGAGGACAATGATGAGATCGGGGAAGCTAGACAATATCAAAAGGGAAATCGAGAAAGGGACAGTGGCGTAGCCAGTAATTTCTTTCGGGGGGGGGGGGGGGGGGGTCCGAAACCATGGGGGAAAATATTTGAAAAACAGGGTACAAAGTAATGGTTTTTAAACTAATTTTAACACTTTTAACAATCGAAAAAACTTCATTTGTTAAGGAAAAATTTTTTAAATTCATGATTTTTCAATGTTTCGTTTTCTTTTATGAAGGAAATAATTGTGTTTTTATATTTCGGGGGGGGGGGGTCCGGACCCTCCCTGGCTACGCCACTGGAAAGGGATGATATAGGTATAAGATACCTTAGGATTATGAGAAGTGAGGTGGAAGTATGATGGGGACTACTGGAGTAATGGGCATAGGCAGTAGCGTGACTAGGAATATGCTTTGGGGGGATGTAGGGGCACAGAAGGGAACCCCCCCCCAAGCAACCGGGAAAATTTTTGAAAGATAACATGCCTGGTAATACATTTTACATCATTTTGTCACTTAAAATTTAACTTTTAGCAGATTCAGTTATTATTTATCAAAACTAGAAAATAGTTTTAAATGAGTTTTCTATTTGTGTGAGGCTTTGGGGGGGGATCCATCCATTCATCCCCCCCATATTTACGCCACTGCAGTGACGTCGTGTGCTGTGCGGGTGGGTATAGGATTATATGTATATTGGTGGGGAGGAAAGTCAGCAAGGGGTAGCTTTGGTATTAAACAGGGAAATGGGTAAGCATGTGGTACGTATTGGCCAGGTAGGCGATAGGATTCTGGTGGTAGAAATTGAGGCACGGCCCACCAACCTTGTGGTGGAGCACATGGTTCAATCATCATAATGAGTGAAGGTGCACATAGTCCAGGGGATACAACAAGATATCAGATAGACTCCGTTATGGTTAGACAGAGGTTTAAGGAGACTATGAGGAGAAAATACCGGGAACTAGTGGAAAATGGTATCTGAAAGATTGAAGATACACAGACTGGGCATTAATAAAATAGTCATAATTACTATTACAAAGCGTTGCAAGCAAGGACTGTGAGACTCAAGGTAAAAGTAGGTGGGGAAAAACTTAAGTAGGTAAAACAAATCAACTATTTGGGCAGCATATTAGAGGAAAACGGATACAGTAGTAAGGACATCAGGAAGAGAATTCCATTAGAATAGGAGTTCATGAACAGGAGAGGATCATTTTACGTTGTAGAAACATGGGCACTTAGGAAGGAGGACGAGAGAAGACTGGAGGCATTTGAGATGTGTGTCTGGAGAAGAATGGAGAAGGTGAAGTGGACGGAGAGGAGGAGGAACGAGGAAGTGCTGTACATGGTGGGTGAGGAGAGGCAGCTTTTAGATGAGATACAGCGGAGACAGACGGTATGGATGGAGCGAGTACTGAGTCAGTAGGAAATTGAAGTGTCAGAGGGTAGAATGTTGGGTAAATGAGGGAGAGGAAGGAAGATAATAGGATTTTTGGATGGAATGAAGGGGGGTTGGCCTTATTATATACTGAAAAGAAAAGGGAGAGAAGACTTCCAGAATACTTCTAAAATACTCCATGGAAAACTGCCTTAATCGATAAAATAATGTAATAATCAGTTCCTATTGTTACCTGTCGGCACCCATTCCTTAACACCGGACCTTATATCAGTGCAAGCAGTGCGTAAACACTTAAATGTAACATCCAAAATAATTGGCAAAATTAAATGCATTTCTTCACCAACATGACAACATTAACATGGGAATACACTGGAAAAGAAACTGAAATAATATCGAGTCAAAGCTGAAATTACTGAAATATTCATCTCCTGGATTTAAAAAATTAATAATGGTAATTTGCATTGGCAAAGATCACCTTGGCTCTATGATACATGAAAAAAACTGATAACCTCTTAATACCTGCGTCCTTGTCAACTCCTATAGGTTCTTCTCCCCACATGCTAAGTATAGAAATTCCTAAGAAAGAGTTACATAGTGTATTTTGAGACTCACCCCTTTTGGTTTCGCCTCCAAAATAAAACTTCACTTGTTTAATTACAGTACAACATGTTCTAGACTCAGGTTTTAATGTGAATAATAGTTGATGGTGGGAACAGTATTTATTACTCTGTATTATTGAGAGACAAAGGCATAAATAAAATATTAGGAGCTTTGGGTAACCTAGAAAGCAGACCTGTGTTTAGGTCACCATCATTATATAATTATCTTCCATGCATTGGTTTAAATAACAGAAAGAAACAACATGTACCAGCATTAAGAAAAATAATATCTTTGACTAAATATATCGTTATAATTATCATATTTTACTTTTATCTTGTAATCTAGTCCCATTCTCTTCCTTCCTCTTCACTTCTTACTAGTGGCATAGCCAGGAATTTCGTTCAAAAGGGGGGGGATCAAAAACCTGGGGTGAAAATTTTTTAAAAACAGGGTACTAAGTAATGGGTTTTAAACTAATTTGAACAATTTTCATAATGAACAAAACTTCATTTGTTAAAGAAATATTTTGTAACTTCATGGTTTTTCAATATTTTTTTCTTTTATGAAGGAAATAATTGTGTTTTTATGTTTTGGGGGGTTCGGACCCCTCGGCTATGCCACTGCTTCTTACCAAACGTTCTTTCCCCTTAATTGGCTTTTAAAAACCCCAATTGGCTTAGTAGCCACTCCAGCCACATCCTCAGTCGCCTTGCCTCCTCCATTAGCTTCTTCTCCTCGCCCACCATCCCCAGCACTTAGTCATTCCCATTTATCTCAGTCTACTTAACTTTCTCCGTTCTCTTCCACACCCACATTTTGAATGCCTCCTAATAATAGGCATGCTCCTATTTCAGCATCCACATTTCTGATCTGCACCTTTAGAAGATTAACTTTCAACATTAATTTTAACATTTTTTAGTTTTATCAATTTGACAGATCTAGGAAACTTTATATTTTTGTATGCTCTCTAACTAATTAGCATGCTTCAATTTATTGTATGTATATTGCAAGTAAAATTAAATCAATGCACTTATATTTTCAGTTTTATGAAAAAGTCAGAGATGATGATGATGATGACCGCAGAGGGGGTAAGAAGCATCAGATTTACATTGAGAAAATGGAATGCTCAAAGAAGCTAGTTTACCACCCTCAGGTAGGTAGGTACATATTCATTTAAAATATTAATACATACTTCATTGCAGAAACATTCTGCATGAATGTAATGCTGATATCAATTATTATATATTGATATTAAATATATCAATTATTTGGGCTAAATTGTTGTTTCCAAGTTTTCATGAAACCTTTGTGCTCTTTACTATCATTATCCTTGTCAATTATAATCCATTTTTAAGAATTTTTAACTTCTTTAAACAATGCATATGGTCTATTATATATACTAAGGTTATTTAATACTTGAGTGGTTCATTTCCTGACATTTTTTGTGGTACATTGGCATGTGGCATTTCATATTCCGTGGGACACTTGACAAACTTCTATAACTATCCCTGAATGATAATTTATATTTTAACATCATTCCATTTTATGTCAGTGATCCCAGATTCAGAATGTGTGGTGCATGAAATTTTGTATGGTGAGGAAAATATCTTCTTCGCATCTTTAAATCCTGAACCTGACTAAAATAATCTTTTTCTCTTAGTTCAATTTTATACGATATTTAAATGAATCTCTTTTCACGGTTTTTTTTTTCAAATTTTAAAAACATATGTGTTGCTGTTTCAAATAAATACCTTACTGATTTCATGTTTATTGCATGTTTTATTAGTTTTGCCCCTAGTATATTTCAGCGTTTCTGAAATTATCATACTGTAATTTGACAATTATATAGTAGTCACCACTGTGAGAGAAAGGGATTTGAATAAGAACTAACGCATGGCAATGAGTCATGGACAATGACAGTTGTAGGCATAAAAAGCAGGGATATAAGTATTTATAATATGGCACAAAAGTGGAATGATTTACAAACATTAAAAATGAACAAATGTGTTGACTGAGTGAGTGAAAAGGAAATCCTCGGATGAATTGGAGAAAAGAGAAGTCCTCTGAAAACTGGGAGAAAATAATGTTAGAAATCTTAAATGGCCATATAATGAATAAGACATGATGGTCTGATGAAGACAAGTGGATAGGAAGAACAATAGAGGGCTATCTATATTGGCTATGAACTGTGGCTAATTTTAGCTCTGGACATTCTTACAATATTTTCCTTTTTGATGAAGAATTATTTTATAGGTTAAATATCTCAGTTATTATTTCCAATTTGACTTTTACAAAACCCTAGCATGTTGATGTTGATGCTGTTTTGTTGATATTTTCTATTGTTGAGATCAGTGGCGGATACAGAAAAAACTCAAGGGGGGGGCGCAACATATCTTGAGTTGTCTTTACTTTTATTGCAATAAGAGATGATCAAGTCACAGGCAAAGTAAATGAAAATTTTATTTAAAGTGATTATAAACAGGTAAAATACAATGCCATCTTATGATATAAAAAAGTTACTATTGTGGTTTTGCAATGTTCGGCAATACAGGCGGACCCGCAAGGGGGGGGCAACGCGCCCCCTGCACCCCCCATCTGTATCCGCCACTGGTTGAGATGTTACTTCATATTTTTAAGTTACTTGTTAACAGAATTAGTCAATGTAATAAATCCATTCCTCTCTTTTTATCTATGTAGGCAATTGATAGTGTATATTTCATGGCAGCTGATAAGAAGGGGAATTTCTTAGCCAGTTCGTTAGGGAGAAGATACAATGGAATTGCTGATGGCTTTATTTATCTCAATGTGAGTATATATGTAATCATTAGTTGGGTACCACTTTGGTCTGGCGTTATATGCATTAGGTATTACATATAATGTAAATTTTGTGTGATTTTATAATTGTCATTTTCACCAGTTTCTTGTGAATGATATGATCATTTTA
Organism: Ischnura elegans; assembly: GCF_921293095.1. Lineage (NCBI taxonomy): Eukaryota > Metazoa > Arthropoda > Insecta > Odonata > Coenagrionidae > Ischnura > Ischnura elegans. The sequence goes on from NC_060252.1 coordinate 89,448,378, forward strand.
CTTATGCCTTCTTCAAAAATGTTGATACATTTATGAAAAAATATTTCTTGCTTACAATAGGGTGGTTTTCTATTTTTTTAATTGCCTAAATTGAAACATTATTACTACTTTAGTAGGAGTTTCAAGCTTTCAGATTTTTAAATGACGATATCTATTTTTCGAAATTAAATAAAAAGTGAAAATTTTCAAGTAGGCGAAAACCTGAGTATGAATGCTGGGAAAAGCCCCTGTGACGTCATTCTGGTTAGCGCTTGTCTAAAAATAAGGATTATTCATACCCTATCAAATGAAGGAAACTTTCCGACCTTAGGCAATTTCAATAGGTGATTATTAAGAGAGGTCACGTGGAGTAGCATCGCACGGCCACCAATCTGGCCTTTTTCAAATGAGATTTAAATTGACCATTAGCATTCGTCTAAACTGGAATTTCTAAAAACCAAATAATTTGTATATTATGAATACACTAGTGGTATGTAACGAATCACAATCAATGCCTTTCGTTTTCTTTGATGAAGGAAACTACCCTATTGGCCAGGTAGAAAAATGCATGGAATGGCTCATGGGTATGACACCACTTCTATGAAACATCCATGGATCAGCCAATGTATTTTATTTATCTAATGGAGAAAGCTAGTATTAAAGGCAGAGTCAATGTACATTATGCCCAATCTTTTACTGTTGCATTCATGACAGTGCTAATGAGGTACAAGGATTTAATGTATGTATCCCTAAAACTGTTTTAGCAATTCATTTAAAAAATACATAATGTGAAATACAGAAAAAGGTCTAAAAATTCATCTTTTTAGTAGCTTGAGGAATGACCAAGGTTTTATCAGGATGCACAAAATTTTGAAAAAAATTCATATATAAATTTCATTCAAATGATATCTGTTCAACATAAAAGCATTTTATTTTGTAATTGATAAGAATACACTTCAATATCGAAAATTATGCTTTTGGTTGTGACACATTACTCAATATCCATTATTACCATCTTCAGTGTTCAAGTCTAAGTAGGACCCTGGCCTTCTTCACATCTTCCTTGTTCTCAGCTGTTTTTTTCCACAGCCACACCACCACCTTCCTAAGATCCTCCTCAACATCCTCCAACCATTTTTTTCTCCGCTTCAGGGTCCGTTGAGTTATGGTGACAGAAAATGGGGGAATCTGATTTATGTATTGGGAATGAAGGATAAGAAGGCCTGAGTGTGCAAAGATAAGCCAGTTCAAGTGGAATCAGATGTCTGTAGAGCCTCATCAAGAGCGTGGGTATTTGGATTCTGCCGAGAAACATCAACCGAGTGGCTTAGATGGGACTAATGCCACCAGAGAGCAAAAGTCAACCTCCAAATCCTGACCATTCTCAATATCGCCCCTCCACAGTGAAATTTGATATGGAGTTGGGTGTTTTTTTCGGGCAGAGCAAAGCTCGACCCCTCCTCCTTTTTTTCTTTGATCAGCAACTACTCCCCTCCACCCAGAGAGGATTCCCTTTCCACTGGCCATAGCAGCCGACTTCACAACTAAAATCCAGCACCCATTACATTTGGATTTTTGAATTAGGATACAACAGCCTTAAAGATGAGCTACTTTAGCATAGCAGATCAGGTTGGCCAGTTTTACGCAGCTTAAATGAGAGACGTTTATTAGCCATCAGTGGGTTTTGGATGGGTTAGGATGGAGAGCATGTCAAGGCAATTATGTTTCTGCAAGTAAATAGTAAATTAGGGGCACTACACCATATCTGTCTTCCAAGGTGTGAGGTCTCACACTGATTGAGCAATCACCACTGGCTTGCTTAAAAATGAAAAGTAGGTAGATGTTTATTGCTTGTTGTTGCTGGTCTGTATGTTTGGTGCAAACTTGGTGACAGGAGGTGATCATGGATTGGATCAATTATTTATTTAAACCTTTTACTGCCACCGGGCCGATATATCGGCCCTCGCTGGTTGAGCGAAAACTGCCAGGGGCTGATTTATCGGCCCGAATTATTTCACTTTTTTCGTGATTGTGGCCTTTTCAACGGCTGTAATTTATGTAAACCCCCATAATCTATCTATGGTTATGAGATGTAAATATATCTTAAGAATTGGGAAAAATCTAGAGGTATTAAATAAAATTAAGTAGCTGAAAAATTTTTGAATCTGAAATGTTGCTAATTCTGGAAAATAGCCTTGGCAGTCTTAGTACATCCCACCTGAAATGGACTAACAGTAAAAGGGTTAATACAGTTATACCCTTTTTCCGAACTGACGGTGGGTGACCTTGAGCTCGCTTGAGACCTACCCACTCTTCCAGCCAATCACAGAAGAGTGACAGTAAAAAGTGTGTAGGACACCGCAGTCTCTCTCCGACTCCTGTACAGCGCAGATTGCTGTACAGCTAGCAGTGCTGCCAAACTAAATCTGTGGAAATCGCACAGTATTCGTTCTGCCACCCCCAAAAGTACAGTTACTTCCAAGGGCTGGCAAATGCTGGTCGGCCAGGTGGAGGGGAAAGGAGGGGAATGGTGAGGTGGAAGGGGCAGCGCTTCTGATTGGCTATTAGCTCTCTACCACCCACCTGCCATCAGTTCGGTAAAAAGGTATACCTACGTGCTCTCAGATTTCTCTCCTTAACTGTCACTTTTACAGTGGTGAATCAACTCAAGCAGCAAACGATATCCATCGGATATCCAAATAAGGCTGATATATCCTAAACACGATCTTATTATATGATGAATATTTTGACAATGTTACATAGATATCTAGTGGAGTAACTGAATATGCTTTGGGGGCAAGGGTGTACCCAGGATCAAAACTAGGGGGAGGGAGGGGGGGGCAAGCCATGGTTGTTCAAGTACATAGTAGGTGAGATTTAAGCGTGGGAAAGGTGAATGAAATCAACATTTTAAGGAAACTGTAACAGCTCTTTATTAGTTTTTAAAATTATTTGTTTGAAAAAATATTATTTTTCTTACAGACATTTGCGATTTTTGTTTCTAGGGGGGGCAGCTGCCCCCTTCTGCCCCTCACTGGGTATGCCCATGCTTGGGGTGGATGAGATGGTCTGGAGTGCCTACTCCTACCCTCCCACGTAAAATCTGGTAAAAGTTTTGAAAAATGACATTCCAGGAAATACATTTTACATCATTTTGGTACTAAAAATTGAACTTTAAGCAGATGCAGTAATTATATGTCAAAACTAGCTAATAGTTTTATATATTTATTTATTTCTCTGAGGCTTTGGGGGGATCTATCCCCTCATCCCCCTCATAGTTATGCCGTAGTAGTAGATATCCTATTTTTAATATCCATGACGAGTTGTAAAAATAACATTTCATAGATATCCAAGTTGCAATATCCATGATATTAAAACATTGATATTCCAAGCAGTGTCCATAGGTAGCATATATTCTGTAAAGAATTGAAGAGCACACATATGTTTTGTCTGTGTGTCGAAGGATTTATAAAAACCATAATAAGCACACTCATTAGATGTTGTGAAGATATCTAAGAGATGTTGTTATATGGACCTCCATTTCCACTGTTGGACATCGCAGCAACACTCTTTGGCAGGTCCTTAGGATATTTGACTGATATCCATGCAACGTTAATTGGATTAACATGGATATTTCATAGATATCATAGATTAAGGCCAACATTGTTGTCTGGATGTTGTTGGGATATTGATTGCTGCTTGGGTCAAATGTATTTCACCATGGGGTAAAGGTTTGTAAGTTAATACAAAGGTCATCTCTTTCACCCTTTTCTTCACCTAAAAAGTGAAAATCACTTCAGAGGTTGATCTCCAGTCACCATAAACAGGAAAAAAAAATCATTTCACATTCTGTTAAATATAGCGGTAAAGCACTGAAGTCTTTCTTTTCTTACTTTGTATGTATATAAGTACATATATCTTTGTGTTTCCTACATATATGAGGCCAAAATATTAGACAAAAATATTATCTCTGGATACACTGATGACTATATATCAAAATATGCTAACTAAGAAGGAATTATAAAATGATGGATATCATTTTAATGTAAAAATACAATCATTTATGTACAAGTTTTTGTCATTGAAATGATTATTTGCCTTTATTTAATGCATGCAATTGGCTGGACTTGAACCTCTAGCTTTGCCTCTTTTGGCAGTTAATTGCTGCTTTTAGTGCTGAAACAACTGTATTGAAATCTGCAATAGCCAGTAAATAATTTTGGGGTGGTTTATTTGAGAGGGAGTACATTTTTGGTGGTTCATGAGGAGAAGGTACTTATATTTCTGAAACATTCTTGGAGGGTTTTAACCCTCCCCTCTGACCTTCTGTCATTATAGTGAGATATAAAAAATGTTCATGCATAATTTGTCCTCAGGTTCCTGAAATTGGATTTCTGGAGAGCATGAAGCTACCAGACACCATATTATTTCAAGAAAATATGGAGAAATCCATGAGGCTATTCAGTGCTGAGGGACTTAGATTTACACCTCTTCGTCCATTAAAAAAGTGGAAGATTTCTTACAAAGGAAATATGAGGTAAGTCGACTTATTGGGAATCAGGTAGAATACTCACTCTAATATGCCAAGAAGATGTTGGTGGGTAGATCTAACTTGAATGCAAAAACTTCTCCATGCTTAAAAATCCTGTTTTGGGATGTTGCTCTCCCTCAAAATGTAATTAGAAGTTAGATTTATCCCCACTGATTCAGTTTTTAACCCTTTCCTGCCGGTTCCTACAGTTGGAAGACGTTTTCTGTGCTACGAGTAGCATGACAGTATTTTAAACTCTCTGTACGGAGCTCTTATTTGGGTTGGAGTTACACTGGTATTTTTATCCCTCAAATTTGGGACCCAGCTCAACAGGACACACGTCCCTTACCCCGGCCACTGGACTACACCCTCTAACCCTATCATAGCATGAATCCACGGTCAACTTATTGCGTTACCAGTGCTTTTTTCAACCGAACATTGTATTTAATTTTCAATAATTTACTCTTCTAAAAGAATTACTAACATTTTTTTAAGTATCGTGGAATTTCAAATTGATTTCTAGTGTTAATAACAACAAAGTTAGTAAATAAAAGGTAGTAAGGCTACTAGTCCGGAAGTCCATTATTTATTTTTAACACTAAAATTTCGTTTAAAATTTGCTTACCCACAGAACAAATCAAAGAATTCATTTCAAAGTATAAAAAAATTGTAGCATGCAACAAAATATATCATTGAATATACTATTGACAACATAACCACTTAGCAACAGATTCCTGTGGTGAGGGTGATAGTAAATGAGTGGGAAGTTTGGGCTTAATTGACGAGGAATGAGCCAAAGGACTCACTAAGCTGGGTCTCAGGCCGGGCATGAATGCATCAGACGATTGCTAACTCAGCGGTCACTTCCCTTCCCTCGTGTTGGCTAGAGCCAACATCCACTCATTTGCATTGAAAAATTCGCGACAGCTACACTCGACGTCAGGTGTTATGGGTTTGAAAATTACCGTCGACTCCACCCAACGTCCGGCACGAAAGGGTTAATATTCCCATCCCACTTAGAAGGTACTCACTCCATTCAAACCCTACATGTCCTCCATATCTTATCAAGCTTTCTCTCCCTGCCCACTACGTCTTCCTCTTCCTATCTGTCCATTTCACATTCTCTATTCTTCTCCACATCCAAATTTCAAATGCATCTAGTCTCTGACCTCCTTCCTCAGCATCCATACTTCTGCAAGGTAAAGCACTATACTCCAGATGACACTTTGTTCACCTTTTCTTTAAACTCTAACTGAATGTGTTAAGTACATTCATGAATCATCATGTTTATTTTGGAAGCCATCTTTTATATATTAATCATAATGTGTAGCACCAATGTTATTTCACATGAATAATGTGTTGTATGCCATGGCAGTGGAACCTCCTAGCAGTGGCTATATTAAAGTTAGTTTTTGCAGAAAATTTTCAATGTGCAGTGGTAATTTAAACATTCCAAAAGATTCCCAATGAACAACAGTGAATTGTATTGGAGTTAATTTGATGCAATCTTGATGATTCAACAGAATTATCCTTTCATCAGCTCTTATCTATCCATAAACTCCTTCTTTATAAGTGCAATTTTCAATCTGATATCTTTTCTACTGTTGCCAAGTTCACCCTAATTGCTCAATATACAAGTAGCAGCCATATATATCCTAGATATATTTGGGATACCTCTCCACTAGGGTTCTTATTGTTGCTATCGCATCATGAATTGACTTTCCTTTTCTGCAACCGAACTGATTGTCGCCCAAATAATCATTTTCCCTTACCTCAAATTTACTGTCAACTCCACACAACGTCCGGCACGAAAAGGTTAATATTCCCTTCCCACTTAGAAGGTACTCACTCCATTCAAACCCTACATGTCCTCCATATCTTATTAAGCTTTCTCTCCCTGCCCACTACGTCTTCCTCTTCCTATCTGTCCATTCCCTTACCTCAAACATTTTACCTCAAATAGTCTATTTATCATGTTCTGTACTGCCCTCCCTGCAGGCGATATTAGGCTAATAATCCTATAGCCTCCACACTCCATAACTTTCTTCCCTTTTGGCATTGGAATGAGAACTTTCTTCAGAAAATTAATGTCTGAAGCTCCTGTTGATGGGTACTACAAACTAGATTAAGCGTGACAGACTATTGATTTAAAGAAATAGAAATTTCATGTATTCAGCCATCCAGTAAAAAAATATAAGCCCTCTATCTTGAAGGAAAGTAATTTTAAAAAGCAAAAATTTCAACTGCTGTGCAGAACCCAGTGCTAAGTATCAGTGGTAGATTAAGGTTGTTATTTTAGGGAAGAGAGGGGAGCTGCTCATTACTTTCCTCGGTGCCTTCGTGGTAAACCTCTCAAGGATAATAAATCTGATGTCTGATATGCATAGACAAATGGATTTTAAATATTCATCACTGATTTTTAATCATTGCTTGATAGGTTGGTGATGTAAAAAATTTTGATAGGAGAGCGACATTAGAAATCTTTCAGATTTGACACAAACATACACTTCTATTTTTATAGATGCATAATAGAAAATAATTACAGGTTCCTTGTTTCAGAGTTGATGGTGATGCAGAAAATGTAGTTCATGTTCATCTAGATGTCATTTGGACTTCCAGCCTTCCATTCTTTGATATTGACATGCATATGGATGCCATGCTTTTAGCTAAAGCATATGCGAGAGAGCCTTGGAATGAAGATTTCTTTGAAACAGTTAGAAAGTGAGTAGAAAGGGAATTAAAAACAATATTTTTACTCTATCACAATTCTAAAAACACTAATACTGTGTCACTAATAGCTTCCGTATGACTCATTATGAGCAGCATGGCAGTATCCATGGTACAGCAGAGGTCAATGGCGAGATTTTCCAATTAAAAATGAATTCTCTGAAGAGCCGCAGCTTTGGTGAGTCATAATATATAAACACTTGGTAAAAGTATAAGAGAAAAGGTTTTTTGGCCAAAATAAATTTGTTATGTTGTTATTTTTTTGCGAAAATCTGTCTAGTTATACATATTACTATTTTACATTAAATAAAACGCAACCCTCTTTTCTTCACTATTTTAATAGACATCAATTGGTTTCAATGGTCTGTGCCATTCTCAATAAAATACAAATTGTGAGTTTTATTCAATGTTGGTATCATTTTACTGAGTACTAAGTTTCTTGAGTTGTCTATCTGCAAAAAATATTGTTGCAGTACATGCTTGAAACTTTTCATTAGCTATTCAACGATGTGCCATTAACAAATTTGTAGAAGGAAAACATGATAAAAAGTGTATTAGTTTATTTTTCACTTCAAGTACTGAGAGTGCATTTATTCAATTATTGTCTAAGTTTAATTTTCCTTAAGTGGTGGATGTAATGGATCTATGTTAAGAGCATATCCCACACGGAAAATAGATATCTATAGATATCTATATTTTGTCTATTTTCATCTACGGTTAGATGTATATCTAATAGTTGCCTATTAGACATCTATTAGATGTGCAGGTGACAATGGCTGGTTTTGGATCCATCTCCGAAAGTGTGTTTTAAAACGCGATTCTTGAGCTATGGAAGCGATTTAACATTTGATTAAGGGACATTTTTTTTGGTCCCTTACTCGATTGATTACGGACTTAAAAAATTTTGCGACGCGTAGAACCATGCCTGGCGACTATGCCAACTGTATCTATATTTTGTCTATTTTTATCTACGGGTAGATGTATATATAATAGTTGCCTATTAGACATCTCCCACACGGAAAATAGATATCTATATATATCTATATATTGTCTATTTTCATCTATGAATAGACGTATATCTAATAGATATCTATTAGACATCTATTAGATGTGCAGGTGACAAGGGGCGATTTTGGATACATCTCCGAAAGTGTGTTTTAAAACGCGATTCATGAGCTATGGAAGCGATATAACATTTGATTTAGGGACAAATGTTTTGGTTCCTTACTGGAGTGATGGCGGACTTAAAAAATTTTGCGACGCGTAGAACGATGCGTGGCGACTATGCCAACTGTATCTACATATATATTGTCTATTTTCATCTATGAATAGATGTATGATTCCATTGAATGGGCCTTAGTTTGGCTGTAATTAACTTATTTCCGAGTGTTATTTTAACAATTGTTATAATATTTCAAAAAAGCACAATTTCCTCAACAAGATCTGCTGGTATAGTGGTGAGCGCATTTGGCTACGGAGTGGGGAACACAAGTTCAATGCCATGTCGCGGTATTTTTTTTGTAGTTTTCATTTTGATCATACGGCGACAATTTTTTCATTAATGTTAATTGCATCAAGCATAGGCATGAGAAAATTTTTTATAGATATAGATAAGTATAAAACAGATAATTAAATATCTAATAGACAACTACAGTAGGCATCTAATAGACATCTACAGTAGATGTCTAATAGACATCTACCGTAGATATCTATTAGAACTGCTGCTATTTTGACAATAATATATCTAATAGATATCTATGATAGATGTCTATTAGATAACTATTTATCTATCTGTAGATATCTATTAGATATCTAATAGATGTTTATTTTCTGTGTGGGATGATACTGCTGTGTTCAAATTTTGATCTTCATGACTTTGAGTATTCTACTTTTGTAAACTGAATAATAACATTATACACAACTTATCTTACCAATTGCACTAACACTGAACCTATATTTCAGGAATCATTAGGAGAAAACACTTTCACCGCTGTGTTACGCACTTTATGCATTTTCAAGATGGCACAAGTATCACTATGGGAGTTCAATGCATTCCTGTTACTTTTTCCAGGTATGTATCCCCTGAGTGAATGTCTTTATGACTTTATTAGTGCTCATCTCTAAATTTCACTCATATAACTGATTTTTTTCAGCAAGGAATATGGGTATGTCACAAAACCAAATGGAGAAATTAGACCAATTACCTTCAGCAGTATGAAACTGTATGAGCATGGAGAAGGAGGTACTCCTCCCAGAGATTACAGTTTTTCAATTATTGCAGGTTAGAAATCACATAACACTATCATTAACCCTTTCATGCTGAATGTTGGGTGGAGCCAATATGCATTTTCATGTGCAGAAGACGTGACATCAGGTATAGCTATCGCGGTTGTTTCAACACAACAGTACAGATATCGGCTCTAGCCAATCCAAAGGAAGGGAAGTGACCGCTGAGGTAGCAATTGTGGGATGCATTCAGGCCGGTCTGAGACCTAGCTTAGCGAGTCCTTAGGGCCACTCCTCGGCAATTAATCCCAACCCTCCCAATCATTTACGATCATCCTCAGTGCAGTAATCCATTATGAAGTGGTTATAGAGTCAATAGTTTTTTAAATGATATTTTTGGTTGCATACTACAATTTTTTATATGTATTTTGAAATGAATTCTTTGATTTGTTCTGTGCATAGGGATTTTTAAACGAAATTTTAGCAAAAAAATATCGGACCTCCAGACTTATAGCCTTATTATCTTGTATCCACTATTTTTTTTTATTAACGTCATTATTAATGTCAATCCATTTTATAGCACTGCAAGAACAAGTGACTTTGTAAGCAGTCATGTACATAGGTGCAAAGTTAAATACACCGACGGATGAAGTTCCCTATGAAAAAATATTTGACTTGACTTAGGCGGGATTCAAACCCGGATCTCCCGATTGTCCATCAGGTGTGTTAGCCAGTTACACCACCAAGCCATTTTCTCAGAGCAAACTTCGGGGTGGGTTTTACCGAACAAGATGTTGACGTCACAAGTCCACACTGTGGCACATGTGGTGAGGGTCATGCTTAATAAGGCAAGCACCTCACTGCATACAAAGTCACTTGTTCTTGCAGTGCTTTGAAATTCATCGTCGCAAACCAGCGACAAAATAAGGGTTTTTCACACTGACAGTGGCATTAGTAAGCACGAACCTCACCACATGTGCCACAGTGTGGACTTGTGACTTCAACATCTTGTTCAGTAAAACCATAGAGTAAGTATATATCATCCGACAAAATACCATCGGCGATATTATCTCTCAAATTTGCCAATGTTCCAGTAACGCATTGCGGAAGTCTGTAGCAATTCGTCAAAGGAATCACTCTGTCTCGCATAGTATCATTCGATATTTGAGCATATCTCCTCTCACAATTTCATCAAAATCTGTGGTGGTGGAGTGAATACTTCCACAACCCTATCTAACTGATAGCCTATTCGTTTAGTTTTGCTAATATATATATTTATAGGGCCCGGGAACCCGCTGAAAATTCCCTCTCTCTCCTGCTTGACTTTCGGACAGCAATCTTTGAAGTGCATGAGACAGTTTAAACACTTATTTACAGCTGCATGTTGTAAAACTGTTTTCAGTTGGAATGAGGAAAGCCAAGCAGAGGGAAGAATCGTGGAAGACACAGCTCACCAGACAAGAAAAAAATCCCCTATAGGAGCCAATTCTCTCAGCCCGATGTAAACATCGTCTTCCCTTCCTTCGATGCTAGGGAGACTGGGGGAGAGTTAAGGAAGAGGGGAGGGCGGGAAGGAAAGGGGAGAAGCTAGGAACCTTGAAACCTGACTCTCTCGCCTCTAGCTCGCCACTCCAGGGCCATCTATCAGCTGTTTGAGAATTAAAACAGTCGATACGATTTCCTCCTATGCCGTGAGCCCTCTATAATATACTTACTCTATGGTAAAACCCATCCCGAAGTTCACTCTGAGGAAATGACTTGGTGGTGAAACTGGCTAACACACCTGACGGGCAATCGGGAGATCCAGGTTTGAATCCCGGCTAAGTCAAATATTTTTTCATGGTGAACTTCATCCGTTGGTGTATTTAATCCATTTTATTTTCTTTACCCTTCCGTAGTGCTGTATTTTTAATTCCTCAACCCATGATTTCTCTGCTGCCACTGCCATACTCGATGTGTAAATGGTCAAGAGTAGTTACCTTTGAGTATACCAATAATATATGGATGTGAACTTATGCATTCTTTTATTTTTCTTGAGTGATGGCTAAATACTTAAATATTTATATTTAATTCCTGACCAAGGTTTTGACCAGTCTATTGTATTCAACAGAGCTGGGAATTTAATTAAGCCACAGGGAAAAGATTAACAACTGAGCCTTTGAGCGAGAGAGATAAGAGAGTAGCACATATAATCAGGGGCGCAGCTAGGAATTAAGGCTGGGGGGGGGGGGAATTTCGGTGTAACTAATACCGGGGTGTATGGGGGTATGGAATAACCACCAGAATAAGCGGTATGAGTGATATTAATAAATTGCGGAATTTTAAGATAAATGACTCAAAATGGTGAGTTTTACGGCTTTCTGAAGGATATTTTATTAATCCTTATACTATTCTATAAGTAATATCAACCCAATTAAGTACAATGGATTAAACTTCAAAATTTCTCTGAGCTCTGGAGGGGGGGGGGTTTATTCATATACCTGAGGCATAGTGTGGGGTGAGCCCTACCCTCAACTATCCATACCTTCCTCCATGTTGAATCATAAATATGCATAATTATTTTTCCAATAATAAAAAAAATAAAAATATACATTCATCAAAGCATATAAATGACAAGCACGTCTGATTAGGAATGTAGCAAGAGTTTACATTTGGGTAGATGACAAGAACATAAGAGACCCTGTCATAATCATCCTCTTGCCTGTCGAACCAATTCAAAAGTAAATTTATTCTCAAAATCTTCCCTTGGGGAAGGCTGGAGTTGAAGTTAAGTATGCGTTGATGAGAATGGAATCAGAATATTGCTCCCATTTTAATGAGATAAAAGGTATTACGAGAGTCAAAAATATGCGACTTGACCTGTATCTAAAAACTCTCACTTTCAAGTAAGTTGTGACACCAATTCATTTTTATACTTGCATTTTTTTGCAAGAGCATTCAAAATTGACTTGAACTCTAATAGTTTTTTATTTATTTATTATAGGTGGAAGAACTTATCATATCAAAGTTAAAACTATCAAATGCACTGAGTACTATGCTGGATGGCAGTGGGAGACAAGATTTGTGGAGTGTATGGCTACATTCTCTTACAATGGAAACACAGGCTGGGGTGGAATACAGTGGCAATACAGACATACAGGCAATAGGCCTCAGTCAATATCTAGCAAAGATCCAGAGTGGACAGTGGAAACAAATGAGTCACGGATGTTTCCACTGCATAAGGAAGTGGATTATGGACCTGTGATTTTACCATTTCAAGTTAACAAAATCTGAGGTTAAATTCCTAAAACCATTTAATTTATTTCATATAAAATGGATATGAGTCATTATCATAATTAATTTGTACACATAAGAGAATTGTTAAAGTTAACTATGTTTTTAATAAAATAAATAATGCCTCCAACATCCATTTTTCATCCACCAAGAGGCAAAAATATAGGAAAAAAATTAAAAATAGTAGTACCAGTGTTTGAATCATAGGAATAGTGTTGAAAAAACAAAATCAGGTAAGAGAAAGGGTTATCATAATTTTTACACGTTATCCCACAACCTTCATCCTTTCTTCACCCAGCATTTTAAATATGATTTGAGCCACTCTTCAAAAAATGTAAGTTACATGTTAGCCTGTGATCACTGACCTTCTTTTCACATAAGCCAATACACCACCCCATTCTGGAGAATGCATATAATAAAACTAATGGTCCCCCAGCACCAATGTTAATGTACAAAAAGTAACATTGTGATTTCTGCTACATTTTCTACTGTGATAATGTATTCCCAGCAACGTTCTGAAAAAAATCGGAATAATAAGTACTTCCACGTAGCGCAGGGGCGCAGAATTAAGGGTAGGGGGGGTTTTAGGCGCAACTAATACTTAGGAGTGTTGGGGTATTGCATACATGCCAGGGTAGCGGGAGTTGCGGGGGGGGCCTCATCCAAAAATTTTTAAGATTAATGGTTCAAAACGGCGAGTTTTACGGCTTTCTGGGGGGAATTTGATAATCCTAACACTATTCTATAAGTAATACTAATCCAATTAAGTAAAATGGATTTCACTTAAAAAATTCTCTGAGCTCTCGGGGGGGGGGTGTTTATCCCCCAAAACCCCCCCTCGCTGCGCCACTGATGTAGCGAATAGTTTCTCATTTATAATTTTCTAGTGATTTGCAATACCATGGCCATGTCATCTCATTAGAAGAGGCAAATGCTGGGAAGGTTTTAAAAGTATCCTAAAGCTACGTAAGAGGATTTTCTGTTATGCAAGGAACAAGGGTGGATCCAGGACTTTTTTTCTGGGAGGGCACAAGAGTCTGATAGACAAACTGTCTTCTCATATTTGAGATTAAAAACAGCATACAACAATTACTGTACGAAACATAGTCTCTATATTAATATAAAAGTTATTAATATGAACATTTTAATAACTTGCATTTATAATAACGACAGTTTTCATGCTCCTTTCCCACTTGGGCGATGCTTATTTTCGAGCTCTGACTAGCGAATGACCAGCAAATCTGTCTTCTTAACTTGGGCTTAAGGCTTAAATTACTGTGGCTCCGCAATACACAGAAAAAACGAAAGCAATGATAACGGGACCATATTAATCTATGTCTACTTTGGCTATTTTTGTCGTCTATTTTTTGAGCGTCTGGGGGAGCATATCACGAGCCTCCCCTAAATCCTCCCATGGCAAGGAACAGGTAACATTGCCTTTCTTCCGCTTTCTGCTTGGGCGTCGCAGACATGGGAGATTTAAAAGAAATGAATCATATACAGCCACGTCAAACACAAGGGTAATGTCTCCTTGGGTCCGCCTTCTCTTTACTCATCGCGCTCAAGGCCTATGTGAATGTGGAATGCAGGCAACGCTCTATATCCCAGTCCAATAGGCCTATTCCCCGCTGATCCCGCACCCATTTAACCGACAGTCTTCAACCCCGCTGCGCCCCCTGGGCGACTACGTTGAGAAACGCGAGGTTAGTTAGCTGTCTAAGGAGGAGATGGTTCGCAGTGTGTTGCGATTTCGGTCGGTCATTGAGTAGCTTATATTCCCGTGCTTTAATCAAAAGTACTAGATCATACTTGCCTCCATTTTCTTCTTATCGTAGCAAAAAAAGTGTGAAGTGGCTTTTTATTTTAAATTTATACGTCTTCATTCAGTGTATCGCACTGTGGCTTAACATTGTTTTCTCCTCGATTCGGTCAGATAGGAGTGTTTTTAACCCCACAGGAACCCTTGCTGGATACCAAGCGATGTTTTATCTTGGTGTTTACATTTCTGTGACGTTCAAAGTGAGTGTACGACGAGTGGTTATTGCCAAGGTTTCAATTTATGCGTGCTGGAGAAATGTTGATCGTCTGTGGAGGAAATTTCCAACTACAAATTCCCGTATCACAGTCGAAGAAGGGAAGCTCTACGTCCTCAATTTTTTGAGGTAGGTAAGTGCGTTTATATTTTGTAATAAATCGTAACATTAAATAGAATTATTTTTGCATTAACTTATTTTTTCTATACGCTCACTTAAGTTTTGGGTGATTTAATGGAAGCATCGTGCTCAATTCTCTCCTTTCGACTGGAAATTTTGTCGTGGGACAGCTATTTTTCAATTTTCATCATGTTTGATTTCCTCATCATTTCAGAGGGTATGTAAAGATGAATCAGTTGAGTGCCCCTGAGGATTATAAATTTATTAAGATTAATTCAACAGTGTTTCAAATTTGGATTATCAATATTATCATTCTGCTATCAGATACAGAAACATATTTCAGCGTTTTCACTCTCCTGTCTTCATTGGTTACGATCCCATGATGGTCAAAATAGCCAAGGTAAAAAGCGGTTGCCCCTTGCTATCCTTAATCAATTAGCTATTGATTTTTTCTCGAATTAAGATCCTTGCATGTTGCGACTAGAGTGTAAACCTCATTTACGATTTCCATTACTTTACAAGGCCGTAGTCAGGCCATCTCTTTAGTAGGGGCAATCGCTGGGAAGACGTCAACATTGTTAATTTTCAATGGTATTATTTTAATCAAGGATGGATTGTTTGTTGCTATGGTTTTACTTTCAAAGCTTGCCTCTTTGAAGCTGATAACTAAGTAAAACGAAATGTTAAACTCTTGAAAAATAGAAGTACTTCTAAGGGAAGAATGGGTAAAATATTTGCGGGGGGGGCGCTACCCCTCTCTCGATCCCTACCACCTTGTGTCCTTACCTAACATTATAAACCATGTTCAACTACATCATGTACGCAAGCAAGACGACCCATGACTGAATATTGGGTATAGGTACTTCACTCGTTATGCAGTAGAATAAGGCCTATTTCGTGGACATTTAGTCACTCATTTTTGCAAGTCTGAGAGCTTAGATGATTTACTTTAAGGCAAATGTTTTCACTTGCCAATAAATTCAATCGCTCTAATTTTCCCAGAAATTAGGAATATTGTTATCATTTAAGCTGTCTCCGCCCACCGCACTTACTTATCGTCGTCGTTCTAGGGCGTTAATCACGTGCGATGATTTTTGGACTCCTTTGGACTTTGGAAAAATTGTTTAATTATTTTTATTTAAGATTAGTTAAGACTAGTATTTAAGGTTACATGCTAATTACGTGCTCAATTCAACCCAGTTTTCTTGCAATTTTACTCCGTTTCTTACGGAAAAAAAATCACTTGCGAGAACCCCCTGCTTCCAATACGCATCACGTAATTAATAGATGCCCCCTTCCCATCTGTCTACCCATACTATCTTTCTGACTTAATTTCTTCAGTTGGACATTTATTTCAATAATGAAATATCACAAGGTGTCCTTATTTAAAATTGCCTAACCAAACCTTATATCGGTCTTTCCCCTCTCCCGAAGATATAATTTATATATGCTACTGATCTTGATACTTGATCTTTGAATTTTCCATGAGCGATCCTCGAGGGTCCGGAATCCCGAAACCCCTTAGCGTTAAACGGGTTGCATACCTTCGGAGCACGAATAAAGCAGTGGATGCTCCCTTAGGCCCAGCGCACACGGAGCGACTATTTTGTAACCACAGTTGGGAATCAATTGCAACTGCAACCAGTTTGCAACTGAAACAAAACTTCTGTCCGCACACGGGTGGAATGACAAAGGGCTGTTGTAAATCAGTTTCGTCTATTTTGCAATCAGTTGAGTGTTTATTTAGTGCGGTACGCGTTGTTTTTTAGCCCTTGCATTGGCCGTCAGCGCTTACTATCGCTGAGTCACGCGAAGGAGACGCTGTGAGCTATTATCAATACCAAAGACGTTAGATAGTTTGCGTTTGTTCAGGACTCCATGCTTCTCTATTGCTCCAACGAGCTTCATGTCGAGTTCTTGATCATTCATTTTGAGATCGACACTATACGGCCGTCAAAATACCACCAAAACACCACGTGGTCTCGTGCATCTGAAGTCTGCAACGCAACTGCAACCGCGGGCCCACGGTTGCATGTGACTGGTTTCAGACTGTTTTGAGATCGTCAAAAACCAGTCGCGTCGTGTGCACCTCCCCACTCAATCACATTGTCGAGGTCACAAAACAGTTGCGCGCGCAACTGGTTTGCAACGGTAGTTATAAAACAGTCACACCGTGTGCGCTGGGCCTTACCGTAAAAAAGTTGCGCAACTGGCTCAATGTTGTGAATAAAGTTGGACCCTAAGATAAGCACATTCCTCCTGTCTCCTTGACCATCACATAATCTACAGCAAGATTTTGAAATAATTAAGGGGAAAAAACATATTAAATATGCTAAAGTATCGTCAACTTGGGAAACTTTGGCCTAACTTTTCATGATTTCTTGGAAACAAACTTAGCTAATTTTAAAATTGATAATAAATGTATATAAAGTAGTTAAAATTATTGGCAGACCATGCACCTTTAACTTAGGCTGTCTCTGAACCTCTGGCTATTTTAACAAAAAGGATTTTTTTAATTTGGTCCAAAAGTTGCATTAAATTGGGGTAACTTTGGCCCAATCAAGAGAAAACATACAAATCTAGATCAAAACCATGATTGGAGCAAAGATACCTCACACAATATATCTCTTGGTAAACTGCATTTAAGTGTTCCTTGATTTTAACCAGTAATGTTCTTTTATTCAGGTAAAACTGAAAAATAAAAAAACAACATTTCTGCTATGAAAAGTCATATTACATAACCATGTATATTTAATCAGTTCATGTTCAAAATTTCCTCCTAACCTTCAGCAGAATATTTATTAACCTTCACTCAAAGAAGAATCATAACTGTGGCCTGATTCAAGAAATAAGTCGGTTATTCAATACAAATAGCAAAATTCAGAACTACGTATCTTCCTACGTGTCTGGACCAAAGTTACCCCACTTGAACCTAGTACAATTAAATTTGTCACAACAACTTTAAAAAGAAAAATAAGATTATTGCAAAAAAATCCAGCTTTGATGTACAAATTTGTACAATAGTATTTACATATGTAGTTTTATTTTCCAGTATGTACTATATTATTTACCCACTTCAATGAATTAAAATACAAATTACTCTAAACTTAGGGCCTATTTTACCATCTTTTGGTACCTATGTCACAATCCAGTGGCAGACCCAAAGAGGGGCTAGGGGAGGCTATAGCCTCTCTGGGTATCCAATTTACACTAGAGAAAATGGTAATTTCGTTTGGACCCACACTATTGCTGGAAGGTTATCCCCTCACTTAGACCCCCACTTATCCCTAACTTGGATCCACCACTGCTCATTTGTAATTTATGAGCTTCATTAATTGATAAGTAAAGTTACATTAAACTTGGGTTTTAGGCACATTGGGAAATAAATTGTAATTATAACTGAGAGATGTATCCAAGATCATATTCCACCATTTAGGATAAAAGGCAGCCTTGTCATTTTCAACCACTTGGGCTTGAATGTGGTTAAATTGAATTTGTTCTTTGATTCGCCTCAAGGTGAGTTATTCTCAGTTTAATCCAATCATTCTTCCTCTCCTTCTAAACACCCTTCCCTCCATCAAATATTCCATTGTCACCTATCCCCGCAATATATGTATACTCCATCCACACGGTCAGTCTCCTCCTTATCTTCTCTGGCAGTTTACTTGCCTTCAACTTCCACCTTCCTTTTCAATACATTCATTCCACTTATATTATCTTCTCATATCTCCACAACCTTGAGACTATACCAATTGTATAATATAAGTATATTTATGTATGTATATTTCAAGTATTACATCACTATAGAAAAATATCCTACTTGCACTTCTCAAAACTTAAGAAACACTTTTGATCAGTCACGGAATCATATAGTTATTGTCAAATATTTTAAATTAACCAGCTTTCATTGAATTACTGAAGTTTCTTGTGCTAATGAGAGTTGACATAGCAGAATGTGTAAACTTAGTATGCATAAAACAAAGTCCAGGGTCACACCTTGAGTGTTAGCAGAAGGAGGAACAATTACTCCTGATCCTTGTGCCACCAATGTAGAATTCAAAGGGAGTTCCAGTTGTAACAAAAAATCGTGGGGGGCAGAGCTTCTAGAGGGTGTATTGATCTGATATTTTGCATAAATAGTTTCCTAGAAATTTTGTGCAGAATTTCTATGCAGTAATCAATATCCCAATAACATCCAGACAACATTGACATTAACATATGACATCCGCGCAATATCCATGTTAATCCAATTAACATTGTATGGATATCTGTAAAATATTCAAATGACCCACCAAACAACATTGCAGCAATACTCATCAGTGAACATGGAGGCCCATGTTACAACATCTAATGAGTAGATAATTGGTATGCTTATTATGGTTTTTGGCAATCTCCAGACACACAAACAAAACATTTGTGCTCTTCAGGTGCGCAGCTAGGAATTAAGGCTAGGGGGGTTTTAGGAGCTACTAACACTGGGGGGTATGAAGTATGGGAGGTGCGGGCTCCCTCCCCCCAGAAAATTTTTAAGATAAATGGTTCAAAATGGTGAGTTTTATGGCTTTCTGAGGGATATTTTATTAACCCTTACACTATTCTGTTAGTAATATTTATATCCAATTAAGTAAAATGAATTAAACTTTTAAAATTCTCCAAATTCTGGAGGGGAGGTTTATCCCCCAAATCCCCCCCTCGCTACACCACTGGCACTCTTGAATTCTATACAGAATATATGCTATGTAGGGATACTGTTTGGAGCAAAATTTTTTTAATATCATGGATATTACAACTTGGTAAATTTATTTTAACAACTTGTAAATTTAACAAATAGGATATAAATTAGACGTCAAAATATCCATCATGTAATAACCTGTTTTGGATACATCAACCCCATTTAGATACCTGATGGATATCATCCACTGCTTGGGGTGTTGCCTACCCTGTAGAATACAAAGTGAGTTCTTGGTGTAACATCAAATTGCTTGGGGCACGGCCTCTAGAGGGTGTATCGATCTGAAATTTTGCAGAAATAGTTTCCAAGAAAATTTTTATTACACTAGGGCAATTTTGCAATCTTTGTATGTATGCAAAATTTGAACACTTTTTTTTTTGGACCACCTAAATGCAGTATGGCACAATATTTGCTGGTCAGTGGTCTCATGGTGCCAGAACACCGTTTCGGCACTGGTTAACAAAAGACCTAGCATTCAAATAACACTTTTATCAATTTTGTTGCCTAAAAATTTCTAATTAATGCATTCATAACCAAAGCAAAAAATTTAGTAAGAAATTTTAAATAATGACTTGTAATAAAAAACAGTAATATTTCAGTTCCAAAGAAAGTTAAGGAAAGTGTGTTCCAGCACTGCTAATTATGCCACGATGTCACTGGTGATGGTGATTTCACAACCAGTAGGAATTTGCTCGGATTCTCCTCATCCAGTATACAAGGCAGTTTTGCTCATGTGTGTCCTATTTAAACAGTGTGCTGTGTTCAGAATTGTGGTAACCCTATCTAAAGTTCCAGAGGAGATGAAATGTTGATTTTGACTACTGAGTGACAGCACTTGTTACACCTCACTTTTTTTCACACAAAACGTTTTTATGGGGCTAGTTGCATGTTCTGTGGATCAGTATGGTCTCTATAGTATTCACAGCCATGTATGTTGGATATTTCCATTGAAAAACTGATGAGAAATCAGTTTTCTATCAGAATTGTAAAGAAAAAAAGTGTAAAATTTTATGTTTTTCCGGCGCATAGATTGATGAAAAATTTCTCAGGTGTCCCTCTGGGTGTGTTATTGGGTTAATTCTCCCAACATTTCAACAGCTAAGTCTGCTATCGTCTTCAGGGGTTTACTCTTTATAGATAGCCTGTAAAGAGTAAACCCAAGAAAACGATGGCAGACCTAGCTGTTGAAACATTGGGAGAATTAACCGAATACCACAACTGGTGGGAAACCCAAGAAATTTTTCATTGAAAAAAAGTGTGTTAGGTGACTTTATGAATCACTCCCACCACTACTCTCATAACTGAAGGGTTACCTTCAAATGGGGTAACTTAGGCTCTTCCTAAGTAACTTTGGCCCTGAGACAAAAAGATTCATAGCTCTATATTGTACCATTTGCATTGAATTATCGGCTTAGTTCTTGCATCAGTCGACAGGTAGCATCACTGGCTTCCCTCCTTGATCAAGAGGTCCATTTTGGGACCTGAATAAAATAAACTTACAGGTTAAAAATTAAGGAATACTGGAAAACAGTACACTAAGAGATATATTGGTTGGTGTATCTTTGCACCAAATCATGGTTTAGAACTAGATTTGTATGTTTCCACGTGATTGGGTCAAAGTTACCCCAAATCAAGGTAACTTGGATCCAAATTTTTGAAGAAAAATAATCCTGGTTGTTAAAATAGTTAGAGGTTCAGAAACAGCCTTAAATTGAAGGTACATGGTCTGTTAACACTTTCACAACAGGGCCACATTTTAGAAAATGATACTTTCCCTCAAGGATGACATAAAATATTTTTTGTATTGCCAGTGGGAGCTTTCACTTCCCTAGGATTTTCTCAGTTTCCCATTTCCCTAATTTGAGTTGTGGCCCACTGGGGTTTCGAGCCTTTCCCCAGGCACTTTCACTGGGTCGAGATATCCCTCACCATTTCCCACTTGAGGACCCTTTAACTGCATGCTGTCGTGGTCAACTATTTCTTAATACAAGTATTTTGCTAAAAACAATGTTGCTGCTGCAGCAATATTGATTTTAAAGAAAATAAAGTCATTAAGTATTTGCAGTGCCTTTACCACTTTTAAGCAAAATTCTACCATTGATATTAAGCTCTCTACAACAATTTGTTATGAGATTCCTTTAATGCTAACTACGTTAAAAATAATGGAAGAGCTCCGTTTAAAATCTATAGTCACAGAGCTAAACATAAGGAATGTACTTATAATGCTCACTTTTCCAATTTCACAATGAGTTCTAAGTTAGTTATTCCATTGCACCAACCAGCAATTGACCGCAGACCCTTGATATGGGTAAGACATGCACTGTGACAAAAGGTCAAGGATAATCCTCTCCTGCAGGCCAAGGAAGGATACCTAAGGAATCCTGAGAAGAGGTCCTTTATAACAAATACCTTTTAGGTCTGCTTGAGGCTAGCTTAGCAGTAATGCCTTTTTTACATGTAGTTCATTCGCTTGGGTAGAAAATTTTACGCCATGTTAAAACTTCGTTTGTAGTGAAAGCATTAATAATTATGTATAACCACTTTATATGCATTGTTCATTAATTTTAAAATTAGATAAGTTCATTTGTTTACAAGAAATCATGCTCGATGGTGGTGGGGTACAGTCTTCGCCTGCCACACTGAAGGTCAGGGGTTCAAGTCCCACCTGGGCCTCCTAACCAGGGCATGGTTGTTTACGATTGTCCTACGTTAATTGTTGTAAACCCTCTGATGTAAAGAACAAATAGAGCTGTTTTTGGGGCAATGGAAATAAATAAATTTAAAAAATTTGGGCCAATGCTGCCCCAGTTGACTGTATACATAAAAACTTGAAGTGATTGTTCACCACCAGAGAATGGGATCTAATGAGGTTTTAGTGTATTACTTCAATTCTCTAGATATGTTAATGGCTTCAGAAAAAATGTGTGCATACTTTTTATGGTTTTAGCACAAACTTTTAACCACATTTCATTAGTGCGGGTTCAATTATTTGTAATATAAAAATAAGATTATGTACTTATTCATGATGATTTCAAAACTCTGTATCCCTCCCAGCATAGACAGATTTAGGGGAAGGGGCAGTGGCATAGCCAGTGGGGGTGTCTGGACCCCCCAAAATATAAAAACACAATTATTTTCCTTCATAAAAAAAGCAAATTCATGAATTGAATATTGAAAAATCATGAATTTACAAAATATTTCTTTAACAAATGAAGTTTTTTCAATTATGAAAAGTGTTAAAATTAGTTTGAAACCCTCTACTTGGTACCCTGTTTTTTTTAAATTTTCCTCCCTGGTTTTGGACCCCCAACCCTGAATAAAATTCCTGGTGACACCACTGGGGAGGAGGCACATGTATCTACATCAATAATGATTCCACAACCAAGACTACGTGATGAATAGACTAGACTTTTTCTTCCCTAGGTTATCCTGGTTATTTCCTATGGTAACTACGGTATCTGTTCCACTTCCTCATGGAGGCTAGTCAGAACACACATCTGGGCCACCGCTAAGTTAATATGGTCAGTCTCAAATTCACACTGCAGGATACTGTCGCCAGGGCCGGATTTACCATAAGGCAAAATGGGCACGTGCCTAGAGGCATCGCAGTACAAGGGGGGCCTTCAGTTACCTCATGCGAGTGGCTACACTTTATCATAAAAATCAGGGAGGGGGTGGGGCTCAAGTGAGGGACGGCGCTCAGTAGAGGTGCCTAAAGTGCAACTTTGCGTAAATCCGGCCCTGACTGTCGCTTACCTACAGACATGTTATTCTGGTTCTTACTCCCATTAATAATAGAGCTACCACTCACTGACTAGCATCTTCCCTAGTCCTCCATCTAAATCCACAAAGCTCAAACATATTTATTGCCATATTAGCAATGATAAAACTTCGTGACTTCCACAATTTCTTTAAAAAATTACAACTGGTTTCATCTATCAAGCCATTATAAAGTACATAAACACAATGACTTTATTGCCCCTATCCTAATTTTCCTGTCAAATATTTTCTATTTTACCAACCCACATCCTTCTTATAAAATTCCATATTTATCACTTTTTCCAAATTCAATCTCCTTCCTTATATTCCCTCCATTCCTAGATGCAGATAAGTTTCCAAAATAAATTTACATGATAGAGATCTCAAGAGCCTTACCTCCCTCATTACCATGGGAAGTGGGACTCGAAATACTAGGGAAAAGTTCAAGTGTGTAGGTGTTCCCCTCGAAATGAACCGCCCCTAAAATTTACCCCCTCCCATTTAACCATCCCTCAAAATTTTTGTGGCTTCGGCTTCGCTCTGAGTCTTTAAATACAACCATGCTTCTAGAAGACACATCAAACCTGCTCGATTCATCTTCTTTTCTGACACATTAATCTTTTAAAAATTAAGCGATAAACTTCTGGTTTTCAAAATGAATAGATTACACCCTTGTCAGAACTTGCCTATATCTCAATTTGGAAATTTTACTACAGTTTTTGACTAATTTGTAAACATTTAATGTTTCAAATAGTGGTCAATGTTGACAAGGGTCATGTCTATGCAATCCGAAAATTCAAGAAGAAAGCTAAAGCTTTCAGCAATATTTTAGGAAAAAAAGACAAAATATGATTGGTTGAGTAGGATTGATGAGTATCTGAGGCTTATATCATTTAGTGCCATTTCTATGGAGGATGTATGAGTATAGTTTTCCCATGCCCTTTCCAGTAGTGAATTTTACATTAAATATCACATTATGCAACAACCCTTTCACCTATCTGGCATTGGTGAGCTTACCAGGAGTAATTAAGAGTAATGGTCAATCATGACAAAGTGTTCTTGCACATCAAACACTCTGCAGTGAAAAAATTGTCTCTTTTTATCCACCTGATGATTTTTTCCGCGTTCTCTTCTTTCCAGGAAAATCCTTAGCTATCTCCTGCCATAACTTTTTCATTCACTCACTCAATGACTCGACCAGTAGGCTATTTAGGATACATGAGGGTAGAGCTCACTCCAACATAAACCATGGGCATGTTAGTTTCACACATTCAGGGTAAGGGATCCAGTTATTTTCCCTGTGCCACCTCGAACTTAAAGGAATAGCTGTAAGGCGGTGTCTAATGATTTTATTCACAACCCTAAGGTCAGCAGCTATACTTTCTATTTGAGAACTAGACTGTCATGCTCCAATTTTTCCATCAGTCGTTTCGGAAACCTAGTTGGTTCCCTTAACCTCAGTAACAACAATTACCTAGTGGGAAATCCAAGTATGTAGTCTTCCCAGATGCTGTATGCTAGGAAAACACAAGAGAATACTTCATAAAAGTCGTGCCATTTCTGGTTCTTTCAACGCAAAGAACTAGATAAAGCTAACATTAGGAAACCATAAGGTGATAATACAACAATTATGGTGATTTTCACAAACACTAAGAGGTCAATATTAATCACCAGAGTAAATATGCACGTCAAACTAATACACTGCATAAATACTCTTGGGCGACATATTTGTAACCACCCTTTTTATTGTAGCAAGTCTTTGCACTTCAGTATAATACCTCACCTTATAAAAGTAACTAAAATTACGTTGTAGCATAGAGTAAGTATATATATATAAAAATATACTTACTCTATGGTTATAGCCATTTTTTTTAAGAGGCCGAACAATTTGCATACACTCATTTGAATTTCAAATGACAATATGCTCAACTCCAAACACCTAATAGCATTTTATGCAAGGTAATTGTGCAAACAAAATGAGAAAAAATGCTAACAAATAGGAAAAAATATTTTTATTAAATATAAAACAGTATACACAGAAGCAACTAAACTAAAAATCCAGTTAGGTTGAATTTCCTTCTAGAGGCACATCTTTCAAAAGATTTTTGTGAGAAATACGAGCTAACTTTAGATTTTGAATAAAACGGAGTTCTCCATTCCACTCAACTAATTTCTTCATTCCCTCAGAATCCATCATGCTTGGAACTTCTACAAAGTGAAAAAAATCAAAACAATATCAGGATAATTTTTCCAATATCAAACAGAGCACATGAGTGAATTTCAGAATATGGTTTCTTCATGATAGTGAGAACGATAACGCCATGTATAACATGCAATAATGAATTGCTAAGTACCTATATATTACAAAATTTGTTTTTATTGTGGTTACAGCCAAGCATTGGCGTAGCCACAGGGGGTTTCCCAGTTACAACCCCCCCTTGAGCCTTTAAAAGAGGCACCAAAAATGAGTAAGGTGGCCTCAAAAAGAAAAAACAACTTTGTATTAATAAATACTCATACAAAATTACTGTTTTTGAATCCTAAAAATAGCATTTTCAACATCAAAAATTTCCGGACATCCCTTTGCCGTAGGGTGTTTTCCATACACCCCAGAGGGGCCCCAAAATCTCTGGTAAACCCCCCTCCAATATCAAAATCCTGGCTATTCCATACATAAATTAAAGGAAAATTACAGAGTTGTATAAAAGGGCAAATGATGTTCCATGTATGCAAAACTTATACATTATTGAGAGAAGTGTGAAACGAGTTAGAAGCTGGAGTGAAAGTGGGAGAAATGATGTTTCAATCGGTAAGGTTCGCGGATGATCAGGTGCTGATTAGGCAGTCAGCGAAGGGACTGCAGGCTGTAATGGATGTATTAGACAAGCGGTGCGAGGAGTATGGGATGAGGATTAATCACAAGAAGACTTTGGTAATGCCGTTTTGTAAAGCATCGCGAGCTAAGAATGTGAGACTCAAGATAAAAGTAGGTGGGGAAAAACTTGAGCAGGTAGAGCAATTCAACTATATGGCCAGCACATTAGAGGAAAACGGACACAGTAGCAAGGACATCAGGAAGCGAATTGCACTAGCAAAGGAGTTCATGAACAGGAAGGAGCTTCTGAGAGGATCGTTATGTAAGACTATAAAGAAAAGGTTAGTGAAGTGTTTGATCTGGAGTGTAGCTCTCGATGGTGTGGAAACGTGGACACTGAGTAAAGAAGACGAGAGAAGATTGGAGGCATTCAAGATGTGGGTATGGAGAATAATGGAGAAGGTGAAATGGACAGAAAGGAAAAGGAACGACGAAGGGCTGGATATGGTTGGCTGAGGAGTGGCAGCATTTAGATGAGATACAGAGGAGACAGAAGGTATGGATGGGAGGAGTGCTTTGCGGGAGGGAATGTTGAAAATGGTGTTAGAGGGTAGATTGAAAGGGAGGCTTCCAGATCACTTCTTTAGTACTCCATGGAAACCTACCTTAATCGGTAGAATACTATAATAATAATACCTAATTCAAAAAAATACGGACGACATAAAGATAAGGAATATGTTTAGGATACATTCACAATTCATTTTTTGAGGCAAATAAATAAATTGGCATAGCAAAGAGACAGCAGTGGATAAACCAATAAAAAATTTATGAATTAAATAAGATATGAAAGTGTCCAAAGACTGGAACTTTTGAATGCCAAATTTGATTGAAAAAAATATACATATATCAAAAACCATTTTCGAAGATATAATTTCTGCAACATGAATTAACATTTCTATAGAGCCAACAAGACTGTGGAATAAGTCTCATATGTACAATATTTTCCATATAGTGGAGACAAAGAGCTAACAGAAGAGATCATAGTTAGACCCCCTCCTACCTGTGAGTATTTGTTGATTCAGACAAAAAGGTGAGATTATATTGCTATTTGGAGCACTGAGTTGAGTTATTTTCACATTTGTTGGCTTAGAGAATAATTTTCAGATACAGTGGTGGGTCCAGGAGGGGGACAAGGGGAGATTAGGTGGGGGGCCAGTGGAATAACCTCCCTGCAGTAGTGGAGGTCCAAACAAAATTACCATTTTATCGAGTGTTAATTGAATACCCAATTGGTGCTGTAGACCCCCTTACCCCCCTCTGGATTGACACTGTTCAGGTACACATATGACAAATATAATATAATTACCACACCTTAAATGGTTTTCCTCTCTTGGGTGGGAGTATCCACAAGCTTCATGAGTAACACAAAAGAAAAGGTGGAAATAAATTTGAGGAACATTTATTTAACCTAATCATTTAAATAAATGGGAAAGTGTCAAAAAACAGAGGAATGCCACAGTGCACACATTGGTTCTTTAAAAAAAATCAAGACATTTAAAGGTTTAAAAAAATATAACCATTGAAATATTTTCCAAACTTTCAAGGGAGGAAAAAAACGGCTACATTACTCTGTCAACCATAACTTTGGGAACTGAGAGGTTCTTCCCGAACATGGTATCGGACGCTCTATATGCCACTGACAGAGGTGAATACCTTCATGGCAATGGCTAGGCTTCTTTAATCATATCTAACGTCCAAGCTTGCATCACTAATCCCCATGCATTAAATGACTAATTTGAAAACAATACCTTTAACTTATAAGAATCACGGAACTCATCCACAGAAACTAGTGGCTAAGTATATAGACTATGCAACTAATATTATGAGCATAGCTTACCAATTCCACAGGTCATAAATTCCTCTCTTTCTCTTTCGATAGTGTGATTGATAACATCTTGCCTACTAGCATGCTGCCTCTGTCTATGTCCTCCCATTGACTGTTTAGCTGAAATGACTTCCAGCTCATCATCAAAACGATGAAGGTACCTTCAAAAATTATACGGGAATAAAATATTAATACAAAACACTGATAAAGGTGAGGTGTACTACAGACTTGTTACTTGCCATCAACTAAATTCCATAGTGTGAATGAATAGAGTTTAAAGGATCAAATTTCGTTAAATGGATTACCTTCAGATAAACCCATGACTTAATAATAACACAAGAAACTTATTCGCGCATAAATGACAAATTTTGGAAGCTATAATAATATTTTTTTAGCATTCCCATTGCTCCAGCGATCCAACAGTAATGAACTTATTCTACTAATGAAAGCAATCACAAAGAGACTGAGAAATGGACGATTCAAATAATACACTGCAATTCCTTCTAATGATTTTTGTTTTTGAATTGGTACTCCTTTCTCCAGAAACAGATGAAAAACTGTGGCCAGCTCAGCACCATAAAAATTGCATTTGTACGCAGATGCCACGTTTACTTCCTATCTTTAAAATATGCCACAGAAAATCTTCAACCAACAATTCTACCAGTTCTCAAATGGCATGCACCTGCTTAACGTTACTGCTTATGTAAAAAGCGACACTTAACGTACTTCTCGATAATATCCATTGTAGCTTGTGGTGTAAGTTTCTCCTGTGAAGGCAAATTATCTCGGAACCAAAGGATCTTCTCTCCGAGAACATTCTGTCTCATTTCATGATTATGCTTCGACTTTTTCCTGTTACTTATCCTATAAAATAAAATAGATGGAGAGTATATCACGTAATTACAACACGTAAATAAATTCATCCTCATCCCACTCGGGAATTAACAGCAAATAATACTATCAGACATTTAACCGTTAAACTTACTTTTTTAGAGTTTTCACTAATGACTTAGTCTTCCGGCTATTCGGATGAACTAGCTTCTGGCCTTGAATATTCTTCTTACCCTGTTTAATTTTAAGCATAAATTAGTATAACATTTCAAATGAAGGACCTACTATTGCTAATAAGAAATACCATACTGTCACAATTTTCGGTCTCGTGGAACAACACACTAACCATTTCGCTTAAGGACAAGACTGCAGATTAACAACACGTATTATATTATTTCTCTATTCTGTCAAAGATTATGTCTCTATCCTATAAAAGATAAAATAATTCTTCTCTCCTTGATGACCTTCCTCACGCACATGGTTTTGTTTACGTTTCGCGGTGTTGACTGCCTTCTTTTTCTATAAACAAATGAACAACTTAATTTATGTTTGAAGCGGGAATTGAATTGTAATTGAATTTGGTTAAATCGATGAAGTGTTTGAGTTCTTTCATACCGGCGTATCATCCCATAATGAACAGGTATGAAAATAAATTAATCAATCTGTGTCATATGCAGATTAACAAAGCGTATTACATTATTTCTGTATTCTATTAATGATAAAATAATTCTTCAATCCTTGATAACCTTCCTCACGCACATGGTTTTGTTTACGTCAAGAAAGTTCCTCTATCCTCTTTTTTCCATGCATGTCAAGTAAATTGAAGAGTTTGTTTTTTCTACTTTTCAAAAAATTATAAGACCTCAACGACCTCAAGCTCTCTCTTGTTTATTTATTTGTTGACAGAAAATCCTTTTTTTACAGCAGTATACTAATTGTATGTGTACTTCATGTTTTTGCTATGGATGCATAAGTTCTGAAAATTCTTGGTGGAAAGCATGGGTTGGCGGATATTCATATCTTTAACTTTTCTATGAAATGAGAGTGAGCATGGTGTCTTAGTAGTTGTAAAATTTTTACACCAATTTTTTATTTTGGAACCAACCTCTTACACCTGGTCAAAAAAAAATTCTTGTAAAAAGCTGTTTCTAACGAATAAGTTTTTTCTGTGGTAACATCTTGTTTACAAATACCATTTCGATAGTATCTCCACTGCACAAACGTTCAACAATCGCCCACCGAATTAAATCCGCTCATCTAGGAGCCCAACTATTTGAATGGGCTCAGCTGGCAGTAGCTGAAGCACAAATGCTCACCTCCAAAGCTTGGAGAATTGGAGGTGAGCAATTGTGCTTCGGCAGCGAAACGCCCAAGAGACAGCTAAAGCAGCGAGGAACTGTAGCATTTAAAACAGTGATATCAACTTGGAATTGTGCTTCAGCTACTGCCAGCTGAGCGCAATCGTATTGTCAAGCTCCTAGATGAGCAGTTTTGATTCAGTGGACGAATGTTGAGCGTCTGTGCAGTGGAGGTATCAATTTTTTAAGGGAAAATATAAATGGGAACAATGGAATTCTTATCTAATCTCTTGCTCTTTTGATAAAATTTATTTAAAAATCAATGAGATGCTTGAAATTTGAACAGCAATCACATTTGATCACAATTCATGCTCGATTACATAAAGATTCCTTGCGCCTTAGTTGAATACGGAAATTAATGAATTCTTATCCATCTCTTTTACAATTGTATAGGTCTCAATGATTTGAATCATTTCATATTTCTCTTTGCTTTATTGTCTTAGTTGTATGATATTTAGAGGTGTTGTAATGGAAAAGGTCATTGACATACATGAGGATTGAATGATATGTTTTAAGAAAATTAATCATGTATGTAATTTGAAATTAATCCTATTTTTGCTGTGTGGTCTTCCTTCAGTGAAAGCTTTAATACATGGCATAAAATACAGCTAGCTGTTGTATTTTATGATTCACTTCACCTAAGTACACACAGTGTTTCTATTTTTATTCCTTTACAGCCAGGGCTGGATTTGCCCAAAGTTACGCTATATAGGCACCTCTCCATTGAGCGCCCCTCCTCACTTAAGCCACCCTCCCCTTCCCGATTTTAATGATAGCCTCTTGCATGAGGTAAGGTTCGGAAAATAGGAATAAACAGATATATGGCTGACAGCATTATAAATTTATGCTTGAATTTTTACACAGGGAAAACATAGACAATTCAAAATTAAAAACAGCTTGGAGTAAACCTAGGTATATGAAACAGTTTAACTTTTATGCAACTAAAACACTTTATGCATACCCATTCCAAAAATAATGTCTTGCCTAAATTCATACCACAAAAAAGAAATGTAAATTAAAAAATAAAAACATTGCGTATTACTGTTACTGAATGAACTGAGGTAGCACGAAATATAGTATAAATTAACTAATTTTAAATCCCATGAAGAGCAGTGGTACAAACAACATTTTCAACTGAACAAAGCCTCTAAAATATAAATATGGCCAACGGCATTAAACCAGGGGGGAAATTTTTTGTAAAAGAGGGTACTTCATAGAGTATTTTAGACTAATTTGAACATTTTACATAACCGAAAATCATCAATTTTCAAAGAAATCTTTTGTAAATGCATGATTTTTCAATATTTTGTTCTCTTTTATGAAGTGAATTACATTATTGTGTTTTTATATTCACACCACTGTCCTAGTTATAATGTATCTTACGACTATCGTTTGTTAATGCATGAGTTTTTTACAACATTCCTAAACCTCTGTCTCACCATGATAGTCTATCTGGTATCTCCTCTTCTCCTCTGGACTCTCCCACATGTACCTCTACCCTTTTTGATGATTGAATCATGTGTTTCGATGAATATCTAGTTTCTCCTTCAAAAATTCTGCTGCTTACTCTTCCCTTTTATTCCACTTTCCAAAGTAAATTCATCTATTTCGTTTCCATCCCTCCCTTCCACGACTGAGGCCTTCCAGTCTCCCATCTGTGTTTGATTTTTTTTGCTCATGGATAGGCCTCTGCTTTCTCTCGTCTGCATTCAAATATCTTGGTTTTCCTGTTAGTATCCTATGTTTTGTTCTAATAATGTCCTCATCTCCACCATTACATCCTTAGTTGACTTTATTTTCCTAAATCCAAACTCCTGTTAAGGCTTGGTCTCAACTCAATTCAATTTGCAATGGTTATTGTGAAATCCTCAAAGCAATCCCCCCTACCCTACAGCTATTGAAGCGGCTGTAAATATTTGCTGACTACTTCCTTGCCCTTCAGTATTTCATGTGGATAACAGTGTTAGTAAATTTGTAAATCGTCTGCATGAAGGTGATAATGGCAGTTTGTTACCACATGAGGTAAGTATATCATGAAGATCAAGAAGAGCAGCGGACCAAAAATCAATCTCTGTTGCCAGGACTATCACCTAGGAAATAGTTTTTAGGAGTCATATGTTAGAAGTTTTGTCAGGGGTCAAAGTTCAGTTTGCCACTCCTGCCCCCATCTCCTCATACCCCATTACTCCCCCCACCACTAAAATATAATCCGGAAGCTTTTTTAAGATCTGGTAGTTGACATTACACACCTTGTTTTTGCTATTAAGAAGTTTTATTGATATTAGTGTTTAACAATTTATAAATTAATATTTATTGTTGAAAATTAAATATTTTTTAAAATAAAGTTTCAAATTTTTCTGCCCGCTGAAATCTGCCGCCTGGGACATGTGCCATGCCCTAGTTTGGGGCATGCCTGTGACATGCCAGATGAAACAGAGGCGGAGGAAGATACAGGTAGCTTCCAATCAGGGATTTTTTACATCATGCTGAGGCTAAAGGAGATGACATTTAAACCATAACAGAGCATATTATGAAAATTTCATGTTTTCTAATCAAGAGAGAAATGTACTACGATTTACTTAGTCAAATGCTTCAGAAAAGTCAAGAAGTACCATCGCAGTGACTCTTTTTTTGTCAATTTATGATCTGATGTGGTCGGTTATTGTAATGAGTGCTGTTTGGTTGGTTTAGCCTTTTTGGAATCATGATTGATATTCATCAAGGGTATTTGTTTGTAAAAGATTCAGTACCACTTTACCGTATACACAGGGACGCCGACTTACAAAAAATATTGGGGGGCCCAAACCGGGGATCTTGCCCCGGGAAATTATATAAGTTGTGAGTTTGAAGTATTTTAAGCATTTTAAAAGAGTCGTATGATCAACATTAGAACCCTGATGACTCGAATCTCGATATCTGGACACTCCGGGGAAAATCGACAAGCCTGGCACACTTTTTCCTCACACCCATAAAGAATTTTTGAGGGGGCTCGGGCCCCCTCAGGCCCTATATAGTTGGCGCCACTTTGTATACCAGATGCTCAAGAGGAAAGAGCACAGAGAACAGAAATAGGATGGAAATCAGACATAATTTACAATGGAAGTTTTCTTAATGAGAATCATAAGAGCTGATTTTCTGAGGTTAGGAAATGTTGAATTATTTTATGAGCAGCTGAAGATATTCAGGAGCATAGGTTGAACAACAGGGAGTCTTACCTTTATTGATGTAATACTGGTCCATACTTGTTGAATTTGTTTTTATCATTTTAATAGAGCGGAATAACTCAGGAGCAAAACGAATAAAGTAGGTTTAATCTCTCACTAACAAAGTGCCCTGGTTGGATTGGAGATATGAAATGGCCATCAAATGATTTTGGGATTCGATTCCTCGAAAGTATGATCAACACCTGAAGATGATTCAATGACATACATATTCATTGAGATCATCAAGAGAATAATTCATAATATTAGCCGTTTGATTTGGTTAACATTGAGCGGGCAAAGAAGTGCATAACATGTGGATATTGCATCCCACGTTAGAATAACTCTGAGTACATATAACATTTAGATTTGAAATTCCTAATAAATTGCTTTACTCAGTTTCATAATTGATTGCACTCCATGTAAGAGGGGCATATATCATCGTTCAAATATTCTATACTACCTGTGTCTTTGATTAGGGAGAATAAATTTAAAATGAAGTATAGTAGCCTTAAGGAGTCAAATGAATTATACTCCAGGGTCTGGCTGTGGCATGCAATAAAACCCCATCATATATATTGTGACAGAACTGGGCGTCACATTCGTGATATGAATAGGGGAACTCCAACCATCCCATGCCACGTCTGTCATTGGTAATATGGAGCCCTACCATCACGTACAAGCTTCAAGTTTCGATTTAATTCACAAAAATATCCTGATGAAGATGAGGATGAATGTATGATGATGAAAATTCAGACGAGCAAAGCGAAATAAAAATATACATGAAACAAAAAACTGAAAATAAAATATGATTTCCCTCGCAAATATGATTCAAGTTACAGAATACTAAAAATACATAATTAGGGCTGACTTTCACAAGCACCCTAACATGAATTTTCTTGATGGCTCAAGAATAGTTCACTGTCTAGTTTTGTTGGCACTTTATCTAAATTTCATTGAGGACAGAATGCACAGGGGCCAAAAAGGAATAGAGATTCTGATTCCATGACGAGGGAAGTGAGAGTGTATCTGGATAACCAGAATGTTGGACAGGTCGCAAACAGCAACCTTCTTACTGATTTCGTTTAAGCAGGAATTGTTGGAGCTATCAATGGAGTCGCAGGGTGGATCCCCACAATTGTGGTGCTAGGGTTGTCCCTGGCGGCAAAGTAACAGGCCAGCTCACATCAGCTTCACTCTCTGCGCCTCAGCGATGTCCAACGGTTATGCCCTCCTTCAGTTAGACTCTGCCTTACATGGGAGAATCGTGATTATCGTATTCAGCCGCACTTTCTTCCTCTATGCCTTCTTCCTGTATTCTTTCTCAATGCGTTCTTCCTCATGAGATGTGCACACACTGCCTTTTTGTATCCCTTGGAAGGGGTACTCACTTTAAAGGGGTGGGGGTTTCCCAGAGAGAGGGAGTTACTTGTTCATCTATGGGGAAAAGTGGGTCCCTTGTTGGCCCCAGTTAACTAGGAGACGTCGCACACGCCACCATACACCATGATGCCATACACATGATAAGATCACCTTGCATACACACAACCACTATTTGACCATCCCCTGCCCGAGCCAATGTAAAATATAATGGGCTTGAATATGAGGGAGGTGGCTGAATGGGCCTGAGGGAGACCCTCCTCCCCCAATACATGTACCACTGACCTACATAATACCATTTAGTAGGTCGGTATGTGTGAGCTCATAGTACACTTTGTGGCCTTTCCTCTGTTATCCTTTCTGTAGATTAGGATGCTCTGAACAGGTTGTCTCTGTGGGGAAAAATTTCTATAATATAGAGTGACACTGGTGATCCGATAGCCCAATCCTTGAACCATGGATCATAAAATAATGGAGGTTACTTTACCGTAAAAAAAAAGTTTCATCGGGTAAGGGTAAAATATTTTCAATAGCGGAGGCTATGTTGCCATGTGAGGAACCGCAGATACCACATCCAGGCTGGCAATTATGTCCACCTTTAGTTGATGTAAGTCTGAAATATTTCATGATTATGTAAAAGCTTGTGAAATACTAGGTTGAAGATATAGCTAAGTTTGATATTTTTCCTTACAGTCATTGCATTTAAATATTAATTATTGCATTAGAGCTAAAATTATCCATCCTAATGAAGGTGAAAGTCTAAAGAGATAAATTATAAAGGCTTATACATAATATATTCACTGCCACTTTGCTGCTGCTAATTTGGCTGTGTAATGCATAATTCTGCATGATTGGTACCCATTCCATTGAAATAATTGTTGTTTTGAGGTGGCAAAGTGTCGTATCCGGCTCGTCTTCGAACGAGATATTAGTGACAATACGAACGTCTCTCGAATGGAAGGATCTGGTGCCGGAAATAAAAGGAGTCACGCTGAATACAAATAAAGCAGTGACTTTATTCCCTTTACGAATAAACAAATATGTCCCCAGCCTCCCGGCCGATCCAGCTCAGCCAGTCGCCACGCCAAAACTCAGCCACGAGCCAAGCTAGGCATACCCTTTTAATCTTCCCCAAGGGAAGGTCTAAAAAACCCTCTTCCCCTGGACCGACATCCGCTGATCACGAGTGGGTCATCTCGTAGACTTGCACTTTGGACTAGCATGCCTACGTGCCGGCTCACAGGTAGCAATGGCTGCTGGATGCTACAAAAGGTTATATAATGGAGAGTTTTTGAAGGAAGTGGCATGGAAAGTAATTTTCAGATAATTTAACAAATGGTTGATCAATTGATGGGTAATCAAGGTATTTATGTCATGTCCAATCCATTTTTATTAAAATTATCATTTGTCTCTTGATAAGTAATCTATGTGATTTATTTTATATAGATTCTAGCACATGCTTTTCTCTACCTCCTCCTTTTTGAATGTGTGTCTCAGTGCAGATTAAGAAGGGCCCCAGGAGGGTACCCTCCGTAATTTTTGGAATAATTTAAAAGATGCTTGGTATAAAGGTGGCTCCTCCATGAGAGTTTTTATTACACCAGCGTAACAAAATGTTCAAAAATAATTTATGCATGTGTAAAAGCCACATATCAGACCTCGATGCATTGTCTCTGACAGGTATTCCATACCATCAATGTGCCATGGAAAGTAAAGACATTAACCCATCCCTGGGGTGACTTCAGCTTTATTGATAGTTGAGTGACATGTACTATCGCTTGATTTGAGAAACATGACTAGAATGGATTAAATTCTTGGTTGATAAAAATAAATATGAAAAATTACATCTTTGAGAAAACCAAATTTTATAATTATTTACTCATGGACTGCAAGAAAATTTTCTGTTAATTATGGAAAAATAATTTTCATATCCTGGTGATTCAATTATTTTCTTCCTTTTACAAATTGTAATAAATTTTTTTAAATAGTCCTACATTCAGTAGAGCCACAGTACATGTATTGGCCACTTAGTCCCTGTAGAGATGGTGTATTATTATTTAGCCATTGTAGATTAGTCCAAGTTTCTCCATCATATTGAACGTCTTATTCTATTTGATGATATAGAATGCCTTTTCCAAGTCCGCGAAGGCTACATACAACACCTTTGTGTTTGACAGCATGGATCATTTTCTCAACTAGTAATCTCAGGAATAGAATTGCTTCCCTTGTCCCTCATTCCTTCCTTAATCCAAATTGGTTTTCTTACAAGTTTTCTCTGATTTTGCTTGTTCCGTTTTCCTGTTATCCAAGTGGGGATTTTGGAGGTGTGTCATACTATAGGCACAGGGTTCGGTGCTTCTCACATTTCTCAGGAATCTATCTATGGAATCATTAACCATTTAGTTTCTAGCCTCAGCCTAAAATTGCAATTCACATGGTATGTATTTGGATGGAGATAAGGATATTAGGAGTAGGGGATATAAACAAATGAAAAATAGGATTAATCAATTTTCTCTTTTATTTATATTGTACAAACATAGTTTCTACAACACTTTAATTTCTGTTTAACTTTTTCAGAGTACCGCATTCATTCAATACATAAAATTTACAGTAGAAACAGGAAAAAGTTGTCACTCCACATAGTGGAGCTATAACTTGTTTGTGCTGAGGTATCATGTGTTGTGATTTTTTCAAGTCTATTGCATAAGTTAAAACAGTGAAGACAACCTTGAGGGCGAATGTGGCAAACTGCCACTCACACAGCATTTACGGAATCAGTACATAACAGTTGCATGATATTTTATATGGTATAACCTTGTTCATTTATAAACGGTACAGTGAATTAGGCAGACACTTGATATTGAGGCAAAATTCTAACAATTAACTTAGCAATGCATAATCTTTATGGAATTTTAAGCAATGAAGCAACTTCATCATGGTTGCTTCATTCAAAATAGAAAAAAATCGAAACCATACATGTATAAGCAAATTAAAGTAACCTTAATGATACTTCTGTATGAAGGTGGAAATGCACCAGTTTTAAAAAAGAAATCTATTCAATGAGTTTTGCAAGAAAATAGGTTACACACAACATGGTAATCCAGCAGCTGTTTTGATTAGCTGAAGGAAACTACAAAATTTGCAACAATGGATACAATAATGCACACAACCTTTGTGTTCGAATTGTTAAATGAAATTAAAATGTACTCTGTGTCGCTATTATAGAATGTCTTCGTATAAAGAAATAAAAAAAAACTCCTTTCTTAAAATTCAGTCATAACAGTTACAAAGACTCAGAAATGCATTGTTCCAAACATCTGCACCAGTGTAAATATATATATTTATATATAAATCTTTTATTCCATCAAGTGATTCTGTACATTTCAGAAGGGGGAAAAACTAGAAATGATTGTACTCTATGTTAGGATGAAGAAAAGTGTGATCTGTGGGCTTTTTTAAGCCCTGTATAAATTATTCTCCCAGTTGGCAGAGCTTTCACACAATGAGAAATAATACTCTCTCCTCTCTATATGTCACAAAAGGAAATCTTCCC
Organism: Ischnura elegans; assembly: GCF_921293095.1. NCBI lineage: Eukaryota > Metazoa > Arthropoda > Insecta > Odonata > Coenagrionidae > Ischnura > Ischnura elegans. The sequence continues at coordinate 89,486,780 of NC_060252.1, forward strand.
TCTGTAGCAAATGTTTACCCAGGACAGTGAAAATTTATTTTGAAGCACCAAATTAAGCATAAGTTTCTGAAAATCCTAATGCAATGACTTATAACTGGTGATCTTCAATAATCTACACCATGGCACGTTATGGCAAAGCTTACTTTATATTTTGCTGACTGCGGCAGCAACCAGTAATTCACTTTCAGCTAAAGAATGTGAAAATTAAGCACCAAAAGTTTTTCAGGCAATTTTCCTCTAATGCCCTCAATTTTAGATACTCGTCAATGTATGTATTCCTAATTACAACTTTTTTCTACCATAATGCTGAGCCATCTTTATATTTAAGTACAAATATTTATATCCATAATAGAGAGTATAGAAGCCCGAAGTAGCAACAACTTGAGTCCCATTCTAAAGACTTTCAGCAAAAAACTGAAACCTCTTAAATATTATTTATTTACATATTTTCAGGAATAATTAGATCTCAACATCTATAAAACATCACAATTCAATGGTTGCCTCATGTTGATAAAATTCCCCTGGTAAAGAACTGCTTACTGCAACCATTTCCCATTGATAAATAGGTTAGCGAATCCCTGCTTTTCAACTATCTAAGAAAAAAATTTCTTTCACAGAAACCAAGAGTAGTTGGCTACTAAACGCATACATTCCTAAGACTTTTTTCTTTTTTTACTGGAAATATGAACACATAGTTGGCTTCTGCGGGTATTAGGAACCTAATGCCCCTAAGGACTAACAGAAAGAACCAATTATTTTTTTATATTTACAAAGAATGACTTTACTTTATTTGACTAAGATTCTTAAAAAATGGAAGTCCATGTCTTCAAGCGTAAATTATAGCTTTCCCCAAATGCATAATGGGTCATCTCCTACCAACCTTTGCCAGTGAATTTGATTAATGACATCATCTGTGGCAACAGGGTGACTTAATGATCCTTGCTTTCTCAGCAACATATCTCACCACAGCTTATCTCAGTCTAAATAGGTATGGCATGAGTAATTCTTGAACCTTGCCCCTTCGATCGCGAAAGATAATGTATGTAATGAATGGAATGGTTCAAAACCACAAGACAAAAATTGACTGTTCGCCATCGGCAAACGAGAAACACTTTGGTGAAATGCACAGCAATATACGTGTTGACCTGCTCAATTTTTTCTAGTCGATACAAAAAAGTTTGGCATCTGTGCATCTCACCAAATCCACTTGATCACAAACTAAGGGTTTCCGTTGTCTCCTTTTGGTTTCTAGAAAGTTTTTCCAACAGAAAACAACTTTAATTGCCCCCTCAGCATATATCGAGCACCCTCACAGCAGTGATTAATGTACGCCACACTGTAATCACTTTTTTAAATAGTCACATTGTTTTCTTAAGTCACTCCGAATCAACATGGTGGTGAGGTAGAATTTATCCTTTCTTTAACACACTACAAGTGCAAACATGTGCACCTTTATCAGTGACAATGTCCACACAGCTCACTCGTAACCATTCATACATTCCTCCTCTCTGCTCTCGCAGCAAACGATGACTCATATCCTCTGCACATCTCACAAGCACACTTATTATTGCATTGATTATCTTTCTTCTCACTTCCCCCTCCCTCCTATCTCTCAGTCCACATTTTTCCTTCCATTTTTTTCTGCTCCTCATTTTCTTCACCTTCTCCCTCAACGGGAGTGTCCATCCAAATTCCGCTTGCACCTTCTGCCTCCTCATCCACCAGTAGAGACGCCTGTCAAAAGTGAATATCACGAACGTCTGTCGGAGTCCCCGCTTTCTCATGTTCAGCCACCTTGCCTGATGCATTGTTTGGGTCTGAGGAATGCGTCTGCATAGAGCTGGACCCGTTTGCACCCTGTATCGAGATGTTTCGGCTGTTGATGGTTTCAGTCACCATTTCTTCAATCTGCTCCAAACAGCTACGGAGGTAGTCCTACATAATGAGAGATAGAGAAAATTAATCACATGGCACAATCCAAATCAAAGTTATTATTAATGGTATGATTTACTTTCTACTGGACAAGGACTTCAGTTTAAAAGAAAAATAATAAAATTATGGAAATATTTATATAAATGCCAGAATCAGCCTTTATATAAAAATAAATTACAATAGAACTCCTTAAAAGGACTAGGATTATTTTTAATATTACAGGCATCGAAATTGGCCTGACTATTTATAAAGTTAAAAATATTTTTTAAATCAAAAATGCTTCCAGTTCAGGGTATCTCATGCAAATCAAAGCTTACAAAATGTACTTGTGAGGGTAACATAAAAGTTAGCACACTTCAATTCTTAATTGCCCATCATATTTTTTTACTACTCAATAGAGTTAGTAGTAATGACACTTCAATTGAGCCAAGCATTGTTTACCTATTATGGACAGCGTGAACCAGTGCGTGTGAAATCTCCAGTGCCATTCAAGTACCCAATTTGTACTGTTATGTGTGGCTACAAACATGTCCCGATAGATTCTAGAATAGTCTAACCAAAAATTGAGAAGAGAAATTAAGGAAACCACTTACCGGTTCAATAGATGTAATGCGATGAAGGGTATCCAAAAGCTGGGATCGTGAACAACCAGTCTTAGATGTCCAATCAAGTCCATCCAAAGCAGCAGCAATACTGGCTGAAGCTATCATGCTCGGCGTGTATGTGGAGAACTTGTACTCTGCAATTAGAGGAAATTATACCATTTAGCAATATGTTGGGAAGTTCAACAAATATCATGACATCACAGCAATAATGGTTAAGCCAGGTAAATTGGCTAGTACAGACAACTTCTTTTCATGGGTTTAAATAGCAGTCTTCAATTTGAGGATTTTTATAATCAAATCAATTTTCATTTTTTAAGGTAAATATTTCATTAAATTTTTAGCATATGTAGTTTAATTTTTATGATATACTTCTTTACTTCAGGATAAGAGAAAACGGTGATGGATCAAAAAGAAGTGAGGGTCCATCATAAATGTAAGTAGCAATTTCATTTTTCTCTGGTGTACATTGATATTAATTTTATCCATTACATTAATTGACAAAGATACAAAAAGATGAAATATATATGTATATATCTTATTTAGGAAGAGATGAATCGGTCATTGAAAGGATCACAGACGTTCATTGTAATCTATATTTTCCCAACAGCTTTTTCTATAGACACTCCCTGACACTTCCCTGAATTTCCTCATGGATTTTTTTATTCCCTGATTTATGAAGTCCCTGTTAATCAAAATCATAGGAAAGTGGCATACTTTGTTAAAAACTGCAACGAGTGAGTTACACAGCTTTTACAGGAGTAAGGTTGGGAGCTACAAGGGACAAGAGAAAACGGAGAACATCTTAAACTGTATTATATTTCCATGCACGACGATATTTTTCCGGCAACGTAAGATAGGAAATTCGTTTTCCTCCCGAACTTAATTGCTTAGCTGAACTTTAATAAATGCAATTCCAGAGTCAAATCGCCCTATCATCAACGTACAAAAGATTTCAATGAAAACAGGTTAAAGTTTGGTGGAGAAGTAGAGTGGGGCTCAGCTATGCATTAGTTTCTAAAAATTCTCAAACCCTGATGCTATTAAGTTACAAATGCAAAATGTTGGCATGAAAATTCGCAAGTTTTAAAACAATATTGATATTGACTTGTCTACAATGAATTCAAGGCGATAATAAAGGAATTTTTCCATGTTTATTGTTGGAGGCATTTGCGGATTTAGGGGTTGGGGCACACAGGGCCGGTTCTAGGCATTTTTCTAGAGTAAGCAAACAACATTCCGTCCCCCGTCCCCCCGTAAAAATAATCCGAGAGAGGTGGTAGGGATTCTCTTTGGATACATTTTTAAATGAATACAAATACTTAAGAAATAAGGGTCGAGACTCAAATATCGGCATGAACTTCTAACGTGCTTGATCTTATGCATAGAATGTTAAAAAATATTCCTACCTCAATAAAACAATTGTAGATTGGAACAGATTGTCTGCAGAGTTATTTGAGCCCTTTCCTGGCAATGTAAAAATATTTAAGAAAAATCTGAAAAAGTGACTTATTTTTTTAGAAATTTTACTTGAATTTTTAAAATTAGTACACTGTCTAGTTTATACGTGACTTAGTGGATATTTTCTGTTTTCTTTTTCGGATGTACATGTTACCACCTGGCCAGTTGCCAAATTGTAACTGATTACGATAATAATAATATTTTAAGAGAATTGGCAAGAGCTATAATTGGCAATTTTTAAAACAATAACGATATTGAATTGTCTCCAATAAATTAGAGACGAACATTATGGGGTTTTTCGGCGTTTAATGTTGGGGACTAAGCACATAACTACCTCTTCGGGTGCCTCCACAGCGGGAGAGCGGATAGAGACTACGTATGTGTAAGGAGAGGAAGAGAGGAGAGAGTGTTCGCGACCTTCGCTCCGCAAGTGGGCGTGAGTCAGAGGAAATGGTGGAGACGGACGAGGGAGGGGATAGAGGGGGGGAGCAGACGATATAGGGGCCCACGAGTGAGGGAGGGTGGGTCGAGAGGGGGAGGGGGTCCCATGGCGAGAGTATTGGGGGAAGGGGTGGGGAAGATTGAGAGAGGGGAGGGGGGACATAAGACGACGAAAGTGATGGAGGAGGAGGAAACGGGATATAGTGTTTATGGATCTCAGAGGAGGCCCACGACGAATTCTGGGTGATCCTCATCTTCCTCTCTCTCTCTATCCTGACGCAGCATCCCGTGGGGGTCCACGGTTGCATCCGGACGTTCAGACCACACGATCGCTGCCTTAGGGGTTTAGGCTACTCACATGCACGGTGCTACCATGAAATTAATGGTTAAACGCCATACTTCGTGGAGTTTCCGCTCGTAAAACATTCTAAATCAATACAACCGATTATTTCAGACTTAATTCTGTGAAACTTTTCCTTTATGAAAAATGAAAGATTAAACTTTGTTAGGTTAACTAATATATTTGAAAAAGCACGACTCGGGTTCCATAACATAGTCACACACATGACGATGTAACTTATGCTTTGAAACCCGGTTCGTGATTAAAAAAAAATATATTAATGAACCTAACAAAGTTTATTGTTTCATTTGCCATGCCAAATAAGTAAGCAAAAATATTTCGTGCCAGGTTTTTATTTCCTTGTGAAGTGGGGGAAGGCTACGATTTAGAGGGAAGGAGCAATAAGGATAGTAGTTTTAAATACTATAATACTACAAGTTCCGTAAGATGGTCTACTGTAACTGTCCATTTCTCCCATTGCAAAGCTAGTTCCTTCAGTCCTAAGACAATCTTTTTCCTTAGATTCTCCTCCATCTGTAGCGAGTGTTCAAGTCTGCGTCTTCATCGAAGGGATTTTCCTTCAATTGCTTGTCTCCATTACATTCCTCCCGTAATTGCTCTGTTTTTCTGAAATTACCTAGGGTCCTCCTCTGGCGTATAGTCAATGTTGCTTGCCTCAATACGAGGACAATAACAGCGCATTAGTACAGGAATGTTAACAGGAGCCATTTCATTGCGAGAAAAAATTATTTTGACATCAAGTTTTATTCAACTTATGACGAAATTGGGTTGAATATAAACTCAAAAATGAGTTTATTCATTACCAACAGAAACTGTATTATTTCCTATTAATGGATTTCTAGTTTTTTTCCAGCTAGTGAAAGCCATTTTTTCATTTTGATCACCCTTCATACAGGGGTTTTACCAAAAAGTATTTACGTTCATCTTAGTGTCCGTTAGAACCTTATTAATTTGAGCGAGACATTTCCCTTTACTTTATTCTCACCATTTGTACTTTCAACAGCCCATTTTTCGCATTAGTTCAAGGAGGATCTACTGCTTTTCATGATAGGTAAATCGAGACACGATATATCAGGATTCATTTCACAGCCAACTGGCTCAAAAACCGTGCCAAACAGAGGAAATTTTTCGAGACGCAATGGAAAATAAATATTAAATCGTGATTCAGGTTAATCCTGTCACTTTTCGAGGATTTTCCCTACAATGCATGCATGAACGTCACTTCGAAGTGAACTCGGAGGGTGTAAAGAGCCTTCAAAATAATTGGCATAATTGGCACCTACTTCGTTCTCATTTGATCGAAACCAACAGCCTTCCCTCGGGACTTATCTGCCAATCCTTTTATTTTGAAATCTCAACACCAATCCAAAAAAGGGATGTAAATTTTTATCTTTTACAACTCTCCTCCGGTCGAACACCAATAAAACCGATGGAAACTGGCGGGCGGCGAGGAAAAAAATAAATAATCATAATAATGAGCAGTTTCAAAAAGGGGAGATACACTGGAAGGGATGTCTCAAGATGTGTGTAGCCGCTGTTAGGCAACCCCCTGGTGATTCCGGTTGTTAAAAGAATTAAAAAAAAAACTTCGGGTCCAGACCCGTTCTTTTTGTCGGGTTTTTGCCGAGGAACCCAAAACCGACCCGGGCCAGACGAGTTGCCCTGGATTTCACCGAAACCAAGGCCTATGTGTGTGTGATCGTGTGTGGCTGCTCGCGCCCATAAAAGAAATCGCCATTTGGGGGGGGGGGGGTGAGGAGGCGGTGGTCGTTAGTCTTTTGTTTCCCTGACGACCGCTGTTTCTCTCTCGTTCGTCGTGATCCTGCGACGCACGCGTTTTCTCTCTCTTTCTCCGTGTCTCCTGACCACCCCGAAGTGGCTCACGGGCCCCACGTTTCGTCATTACAATCCAGACAAATTCCGCCCCTCCCTTTCTTCTGTCTTGCCTCCCCGCTTCCATTTCCCCTCCCAGCCAGCGACCAGGGTTGCCACCACTCCGGGTTTTTCGCCAGAAAATGGGGGGGAGGGAGGCTGGTTCGACGACTACCACACTATAATTACAACCAAACTAGGAACTTCAATACACGTGAAACCACAGATTATGATCACCAATAATAATGTACTGCTTGAATGAAAAACACCGAAAAAGTTTTTAAAAATAGGTATTAATATAACTTTTCTGAAAAAAGTAGCTCCATACATTTAAATCACATTTAACTAAACTAAAGTTTAAAGCAATAACAATTAAGGCCGCGAGGAAAGCCGAGAGTTTGGATTGACGAAGATAAATACGACGTGGCATCACGAGGATTTCTTGAGAACTTGTAAAACGGGAATAGTGGAATGATAAAGAACAGCGGAAATTCCTAGACAAAATTCAAGTTTGCACAAAGTTAAGAGGTACGTTGCTTAGATATACACGCAGCAACTTTAACGTTGAAGGTTACTTTTTTAATTACTTCAATCCAAGATTTTTTCAATCCCAGTAAGATACTAACTGTATCTAATTTATCTTCATCATGAAATTTCGACATATATTTTCGGTTATCCTGTTGAAAAGTTGATAAGTAAATGACGGAAATAAAGAATGCTTTACGCGAAGCTGTTTTTTTTTTCTTTAAGTAACACTACTATTCGTCAAAATTTCCCGTAATCCAGGTTCAACTGCATACAATGTTTCCCTAAATGCTCTCTTTACTCACTATATTGGTTGTTTATTTTTGCGCATTTTTCGCTGTAATCTTAAAGGTACTGCACAAGTCACGCGGCTGTCCGAGATTTCATACAGCAGTGCAGTTCTATTACTCTCCGCGATAGCAACACAGTTTTCATTGGAGTGACTGAAGTAGAGCTGGCTCCGCTAGCATCCCTCAAATTCCCTTAGCACAGCATGCATATTCCCCACTAAGATTACACGGCCGGCTGGTGCAGCTCTCTATGGGGGAGAAGCTACGCATTTCGCCGGACAGAATGGGACAGGCGCGTACCAAACTTAACAATGATAGCGCACGTATGCATGTTTGAAGAAAAAATTAAGGTGCCAGGAGGCTTGCCGAGGTGAGGCGGGGGGAAGAAGAAGGGTTCAACAATGAAAGCGGTCTTACGGCACTGGTATGGGAGGCTGTGAGTCTGGTTTTCGGGACACAACAAGTAACTCCTAAGTCACATCTGCCGGCTTTATGGGGACACACTACCTGGGCAAAAATCGTCGATGCAGACCAACACGTTTTCAGTCGGTACATAATAAAGAAAGGATGGCTATGAGTAGTCGTAACGAGACTTTGTTCTTTCATTTCCTGAGTGGGGATTTGAGGAAAAGTTCTGCCTGGATTTCTACCTCGCATTACGAATAAAGGGTATGTTTTCTGGCTAAATCAGGAGGAGGTCGTTAATAGTTACCGTATTAACAAAGGAAACTTTCATCTTCCACAAGATAATTAAATTTATTAAATTATCCTTCGATGTAGAAATTATTTTTTGGAAAATTTCCAGCCTCTTTTAAGTACTAGGTAATATGTTTAACTCCCACCACAGTCAGCCTGAGAACACTTTATAGAGACATTCTTCATTATAGAACTGATGTATAGGAATAGAAGACTTGAAACGTATCCATTTTCACCTATTTTGGGCCTAATATGTCTTCAAACAATTGAAATTAATCCGTAATATAAGGAACCAAAATAACTTACGTCTTCGGTGCAACACATGACTAAAATCCAACCTACCTTTAGCTGTGGATGCATGTATGAATAGTAAAGAACTGAAGGGAGAATCGTTGAGCAAGTGTGTAAGAAAAGGCGAGTGAAAAGTCCGATCTGGATTGTAGCGTAGAACGGTGAGTAACGGAAACGTAGATGCTGAGAAAGGAGGTCGAAAAGAGATCGGAGGTATTCTACATGTGAGTGTAGAGTAGAATGAAGAGGTTGGGACACACAGAAAGGGAAAGGTACGAGGAATGATGAACAGACCATACTCTTCACTAGCCTTTTCTTAACATTTCTACGCTACCATCCACTTACTTGCTGTTTCCTACTCATGAACACTTCCTTAGCTAAAGGTATGCACGATTTAATTCACCCTGAAAGGCACAGGCAAAAACGTATGACGCCGATATTAGAAGGTAGCAAAAATAATGTTAATTTCATGAATACTTGTCATCTTTTGTAAATAAATAATTTTACATGAATTTCTCGACATAGGTGGAGCAAAATGACCATTGCCGTCGACGCACCCTTTAACTCTCTTTTTTTGCTACGAGCGCAATATCTATCTTTTGAAAAATCGAAGTTTGCCATTTTTTTTAACAAAGCGGTAAACCAATAAATCTAACCTCCAAACAAAAAAAATTTTAAAAAAAGCAAAATTCAATCTCTAAAATGATACCAACCTCGCATCGAAGGTTGATTTTTAAGAAATAATACAAAAGTATTGAAAATGGCCAGCACTGGAGTACAGATTTACAGTACTAAGGTCAGCACGGTAAGAGTTAAGTAGAAGTACAACTACTAGCGTTATGTAGTTGATTCGATTGCAGCCAAACCATATCTTTGATAACAATTAATTGTGAGCGTATCAACCCCGGCCGACGAGCCTACCCGCAAGCACTTTGAAGTCCACCAGACCCGAATGTGCTCGCTCGTTGCGCGTGTGAAAGAGTGGGGTTACGGAGTCTCTTATCTCCTCCCACTACGCAGCTTCCCTCCGCATCTCTCTTCTAATCTCCTGCCTCCCATTGCCTAGTCTGCACTGGCGACACACAGGGGACACGAGCACTCGCAGTAAGAGGTCGCTCCCCGCAGCTCCATGCTTCACGCGCTGCGAGTCGAATGCGGGGAGCGGAAAAAGAATTTCCCCCGTCAAATCTGACAACGGTTCTTCAACCCTTTCAGGCAGAATTTTTTTCTCTTCATTTTGATGAATATTATGTTATTTTTAACCATTTAATTTCAGTGTTGGTCTCGAGAATTCTTTTGGCAAAAGGTTTGGTCATTTTTCACGTAATAAATTTTGTGACCTACGTCCATAATTATGGACGGGCGAACGCATAGGGAGGGCTAAAATCTCCTTAAGATCATGTCCATTTTAATGGCTGAAAGGGTTAAGATGATTTGTAGCCCTAATCCTTTTTTTCCAGACACTTAGCGGCTTAAATTCATTTACTTCCCACATTTACTTTTAAATTACAACTACTTAACATGCTCATCATCATAATCTCGCGTCATTCTTCAGCAGCATAGAGAGCTATGACGAGGTTTTTAGGAACTCGTTCCGTTCTCTCGTTCAGGCCACATTAAATCCAGATTTAATCATTTATTTACGAAATTAAGAATATATTTCTTTTGCGAACTTGTCAGGGTCATGATAATAAAATCCGAAGATACAAGCGTGACGAAGAGGAATTTTTCTGTATTGAAATAAGAATTTACAATGTTCCACGATTATAAAATGTATTCCTACCTTAATCACCAACGTATATCATCAATCTTCCAGGAGATGATGTAGTAATGTTGAAACCTAGGTCGGAATAAATTTTATACTCGTGTATAATTGCAAGCGTTTATTTCAATGGGGTCACAATATTCATAATTTTGCTAGTAGGTATGCATAATATTTCTATGACCGCGCGGTGTGCATGTGGGGGTCCTTTTGCATGCTCTATGTAGGTGATTGGTCAGCACCTGCCAAACACATTAGAGGTAGCTCGCAGGGTATTGTGTTGATGTAGATAATAGACTAATTTGATGCGAACAAGTTTTCATTTCTTCCCATTCGTGAGCGTGAACCGGGTTCAAGATGAGTCGGTCATGTGAGCCGATTCGCAAGATACGGGGTCCCTCTTTCTCTGGTCCATTGCCGAAGGGGTGGGGGAGACCTCTCAGAGTAGAGCAGACGGCCATCCATTCTCACCCCATACACGTTCATTCTCCTTCGTAAACCCTTCTGGGGCCTCTCTTGCTAAGCCTTCCCCATTTCCCTTCCGTCCCCCCGCGGCTTGCTCCGAGGACGAATATTTTGCGTTTGCGCACGAATTCTCACGGCCACGAGGCCAAGAATTGTTCCTTATACGGCTAAAAACGAGCACTTATAGTGCGACGAGCGTAGAAGTACAGTACAGCCCTGGCCTATCGCTGTAGGGGTGAGATTTTTGAACCCACGTTCTGGTAATAATCCAACACAGTGTGTAATTAAATGGATTAGCAAAAAATATTTCATAGCGTCTGCTTTGAGGGCGAACTTATTTATCATCTGAAGGAGAACGCTTAAGACTTAATGTGCCAAATATTTAGAGGGTGGGTTGAACCACTCGAAACCCCCAGTCGAGAGAGGAAGGAAGAGAGATAAAAATTAAGTGAAAAACGAATATTTTTATTCCAGCGATCATTTCATACTTTTCATCGGCTTATGTATACCAATAATAACAGCTAAGATGTTTGAAGAAAATTTGTGGATTCGCGTTTTTATTTACTGATAAAAGTCCACGGAAAATTTTAATTGAGCTCACACCTAAATCGGAAGTACGTATAGTAAGTTTTCATGACGAAGCAATGACTTCGTTATAGCATCAAATATCTTGAAGTATTAACAATAATTATCATGAATATCGTCCAGTATTTTATCGACTGCTATTTATCTAGGAGGATATTGATATTTGTTGCATAAGAAGTTTGGCCCGAATTAACTCGATTACATTCTTAAAGAAAATATATCGTATAATATCCTACGAGGTGATTTTAAAACAAGGCTAAACAACTTCCTACCATCCTTGAGTTGGGTGGAAGGTTATGTACATGACTGGTGTTCGCAATCACTCAATAATAATTAATTGAAATGATATGCTCGCGGGCGTAAGCACACTACAAATGGTCATGGCCTCAACAAGTCGCGCCAAAATCCGGTTTTCCCTGATGATTTTATTTTCATTAATTGGTGCCTTAATTTCATCCAAAAGTTATTGTAACATTAAAGGAGGATGTGTCCGAAATAAGTAACGTCCATGCATGATTCCAGAGTTGAAATCACTAGTTCACACCGACTTCGATCAGTTGAACTCGACTTAGCTATAAACTGAGAAGAAATCTTCAGGTCAATCTTAAGTCCAGCAAATATGTGGAGAAATGCTTCAAGTAAGATCGGGAAGTTGTATCGGAAAATCATTTACGACCGTTTAACCCACGGCTTTCGAATGTACACTCTTGATTACAGTGCTAATTCGTGTAATCCAGAGATAATGTCATTAGAACACTTGCAACGACCTACCCAATGATGCAGTAATACCATGAGGTCGGCCTGCCTTCATTCAAAGTCTCGGGCAAACCCCTACAACTATTAGATTTGAGCCCTAGAACATTTGCGCATGTCACAGCTCGAAAAGCTGGGAATGACGAATTTTACTCTGCAAGTCCTCAACATTTCACGGTCTCTAATCGATAAATATGAATTTCCAATTGAAGCAGTGCCATACAGGAGGTAAGGTTCGACCTTGCACAGCCAGTTTTGATGCCGAAAAATTGATTCATGCGCATAAACATGCGAAAGACCGTGCACCTTCCAGAGACATTCGTCCACCATAGGGTTTCTTCGCGTTTCGGAAGGCGCGGCTGCCACGGAACTGGTACGGTGCAAGCGGTTTAGGAAGGGATGGGGTCGTCCCTGGCAAGGGGAAACCTGTTCATAAGGCGAGATCGCTGTTGGAATACTGATAGCGACTAAGGAATCTCGGGGGAGACAGACAAAGAAATGTAAGCAGCAGTCCAGATATAGGATTCCCAATTAGGTCGGTCGTGAGAACGGGACGGTGCAGCCTTGGTCGGAACAGGAGCCGAAGAAACAAGACGTCGATAATCTAGCGAGAAGCGTGCATAGACTTATTAAGGTACACAGGGGAAAACTTGTTTAGGGTGTAAAACAAAACATCAGATGCGTGCACATCGACTGGAATACCTGGGCGTGTGAGCATATGGTGAAGACATGCCCAAATAAATACATTTGACTCTCCAATGGATGTGTTCCCTTGACTCAATAGTATCCTGTCGGATGCAGCCATATAAATATTATTTGTACGTAGGACTTTAATTTCTTCCGGCGAATGGTGGCAGTAAATTCTTCTCGGGATTTCACCTGGGTAATCTGAATCTCCATCACTGCAGACGTTTCATCAGGGCCGCTGACGACAGAAAAGGATTTCATCGAAGCGTCGGCAGCGATGGAGATTGAGGAGATTACCCGGACGAAATCCCGAGAAGAATTACCAGTGTATATTTTTCATCTTGTTCACATTTGTAAGTAGTCGAGAAAAGCATTGGGAGGGAGACTTCCCAAGGAAAACAATTAATCCTCTCTTTGTTATTAAACATCCAATTGAATGAAAAATCTCAGATCACGTTATCTCCTCTCCTCCGATATTTTGGTGTATGATAAGATCACGGATTGGCTGATTCTGACATAATCGTCAGTTTGGATGCTTGCTTCCATTAAATGTTCTTTTTCCCATAACTTTAATAATAACTGAGAAAGTGTGGTATCACGATTTCAATTAAATACGCTAAATAAATAAGTTTTCAATTGCTTTATTTTGCCTACTTTCATTTAACTAAATACTGATAAATACGTCTCTTAATTTTTCATTCTCTATCGCACTTAAAATTCTTGCCTCTTAATTTATGTACAGCTGAATTCTTTTTGTATTTCTATTTTTTTTTACAGTAAACAAAATTTAATAAATAAAGTATTCCAAAATTCATGTCTCTTCTTTCTTTCATTTATGTGCAGTCAAATTCTTTTTATATTTTATTATTGTAAAAATTGTAGTAATCCTTCATGCCTTCATTAATCAATTTAATGTTACTATTATCCTTCATGGCCCTGAAGAAGATATAATAACTACATCGAAACGTTGGCAAACAATTTTGCATGCCATTCGTAGGCCAATACTCCGAGACGTTAATAATCATTTAATAATAAGAGGTCAAGGAAAAGAAATCGATTTAAATCTTGCACAATCGACAATTCAAATTAATAGGCGAACGAGCCAGCCCATAGCAGGAATCACGCGGGGGTGCGGTGTATATTTTTTTGATCGCGGAAAAGGATGGGAGTGGAGGATGAGGTATCAATGCCCCCTCCCCTCCTCTCCCAATCGCTCCCCCACCCCACCACCCGCTCTGTCACCCCTTTCACCCCCACCCACTCTCTTCCCCCTCCCCTCCCGTGCGGAAAATGAGGGCAAGCGACCTTCTCAAGGTCGCCAATCCAGTTCTCCTCCCATTAAGACCAACTTAAGACTTCTTCTTCGTCCTCACCCTTCTTCTTCGCCCATCGACGTACAGCGAAATGTGTTACCGCGCGCCGCCCGCCTCCGGGGAACGATCCTCGCATACCTCCGAAGCGAATATTTCTCTCCCGAAGCTGGTTATAAGCCTCCCGCCTGCCTCCCTCCCGCCGGTATCAGCCACTCGAATCCGTACTCGACCTCAGCAAGAAGCGATGGGAGAGAAGGATGAGGGAAAGGAACGGGGGCCGTTACGTCAAGGAGGCGCACGTAAACTCTAGGCAGGGGGTGGCGAACCTATGCCACGCGTGCCCTAAGTGATACGTGGGGAAATTATTTCGGCACGTAAAGCAAGAGGAGCACAAAGGTCAATGAGTTGGGTTGGTGCGCGATTTGAGAGAATATGCTTGTATTTCACTAACTTTGGCACGAAGTCGCCAACAGGTTCGTCATCCCTGCTCATTTTTTTCTTCTTACTAGATTTCGTAGAATGACTGTCCATTGCAGTCGGTACCAGTGAATTTAAATGAATAAAAGATCGTAGCACTTTTCCACAAAATTTATTTCTACTGCGTACAGCGCGTTTCGGCTCACGGAGCCATCATCTGGTACACCACGATCTTTTATTTATTTAAATATGTATAACTTCCACCAAATGAAGCCAGAATCCGTTGAACTTATACCAATGAATGGCTGAATATATTTTACCAGAAACATATTTATCTCTGTCCACGATTAAAGCGTTTTTCGGTTCGGAATTGTGGACGCCGAGGAAGAGAATAGCAAAAAAACAACAGGAAAAAAGGTGCCATTCTCCAATTCGCAGTCATCGAGGCGTTAATCCTACTGGAGCTCTACACCTCATCTGTTGAGGGCAAATCAACGTATTTCTTATAACTGATGGAAGTAGTGGTATACGGGTGGTTGAGAGCTACTAAGTGGGTTCGCGGCGAAAGTGTGAAGAAAATGTTAGTCAGGAGTCTGGAGTATAGAGGTCTACCGTGCGGTAACATGGACACCTCGCCTTTGGCTATAGAAATAGTCTTAAAGAGTGCTAATGAAGGGAAGTCATTCTTTTCTCGACTAATCTCAATGTGAAGTTGAGCTACGCCGTTTCAAGTTCTACCGAAACAGCATTGTTTCTTCTACAGTTTTCAACTCCATAGATACGCCACGTTAAACCAAGTTGCTGTGAACAATGATTGACCCTTAATAATGACGTATGGTTACAAAAAAAAAGAATGCGACACCACTCACCTCCGGTGCAGAGAGCAACGAATGTCCTCGCATGTCGCTTGACCATAGAAGCATCGAACAACGTCTTGTCCTGCACGGCCGGTAGCCTCAGCAGCAAGTGCGGGATGAAATCGTGAGGTGTGACTGCGGACATGTCCCATTTGAGCTTCGCCAGCACCATCAGTTCCCACCTCTGCAAAAAGAGAGAGCAAAATAAGTCACCAAGGCCGTTAACAGAGAAATGGATATATAATCAAATTCACTGTCAATGCGGCGGAAATGGAAACCAGGGATCTTCAATATAGCTTTGCTTTTGTAAGGACCTTAGCGTTAAAATGTGTAAGCCATCGATTAAACGAATTTCCAACTACAACTTCGCCTCCGACATGACTGCGTGCGAAGTCACTGGAAACGTGGTGTTACCGAACGAATGATCATCACATACTGGTCAATAGATATGACGACGTTTCCAGGTAACTAAAAACCGTTTAGAACGGTGGTTCCAACTGGTGCCATATGAATTATGTTACCAAAGTACGCTTATCTTGGTCATTATGAGAACATACGCGTATTGAGAAGTTATTGTGTTTTCCAACTTATAATTGCGTAATTTTGAATTTATCTACTAAATGGCTGGGCGCCGAGGGAACTTTACCACTGGTAGGGGGTAAATCGAAAGTGGTCTGCACCTGATTGAATTTCAGGCTACTTTAATTTAACTGCATTAGGATTGTTAGCACGTCAACATGACAACTCGAGTTCCGCACAAAAAATCATTTGTTGTCCCGCTATAAGTAGGATTAATTGCTAAATGCTATCATTCCGACCACATTAATTACGTATTTCATTCAGACCTGCTTGCTTCGGGTATTTATAGGCAGATATCAAGAACACGAGACTCAAACGTGTTGGGGCTTTGTCTAAGTACATACGTATAGAATAATGAGGCGGGTAGATAGAGGGCACTGCGGTGTTTGACGCGCGGCGAAAACTTTCGCGGAATTAGCACGGACCGATGTTATGGTTTCGCGACAAGGCAAGACGCGCAAGCCGGTTGAGCCAGGCGAATTCCCCGGCTCCCAAGGCAAACACAGAGATTCTTCTCAAAAACTTCCAAAATCACATAACCCGTTCCCTTCATTCGCGCCGATTTCTTCGCGACACATCACTGGGACATGTGAATGGAAAACATCTTCACCTTCACTACCTGGAGTGGAACGCGGAATGTTCAACGGGTGCACGAAAGTCGTTTCTATGGTCGCATATTTCCTGCGCTATTCACATCTACCGTTTCTGCTGGCATCTAACATTTTTTCTTGTCACAGAGGCCATTATGGGGTGGCCATGACAGGGCGCGCCGTTTCGTATTGAAATTATTGTACAGGATAACGTTACACGGCCTTTTGAAGGTTACAAAAATGAGCGACAAACGGCAATTAAAAAAAAGTAACTCTAAAAATGCTAGACCTTTGACGAAGAATGATTGGTAGGAGACTTAAATACAACAAGTTCGACACCAATATATCATTCACAGATGCCTTCGCCACCTATAAGACCATGTAATAAACATGGTGTCCCATTTATCTTGACCACCCGAAATAACTTTTTGTCCAGATGCAAATTCAACAATGTGTCAAGCAAATGTTCATTAGCCGTCAGGGGGACATTAATCAGCATGATTGCCTTCCTTGTAGCTTTGTTAATTACAAAGATATGAACAGGAGGAGTTATAGGAGAGGAAATGAATTGCCGAATAAAAAATATAGGGTGCCATTTAAAAAAGACATACCGCTGTTCATATCTTTGTAAATAACAAAACTACAAGGAAGACATTCATGCTGATTAATGTCCCCCTGACGGCTTATGAACATTTGCTTGACACATTTTTGAATTTGCATCTGGACAAAAAGTTATTTCGGGTGGTCAAGATAAATGGGACACCCTGTATAATATACCAGTACTACATAGTAAAGATATTAAAGTGATTTGTATTTCAAAATATATCTGTGTAACAGTATAAAGACTACTTCAACAATGAAACTTTTCACGAATGAAATTTGTGTACATGGAAAATGTCTCTACTTTTTAGAGCGCAATCATGTCGAAATTCCACCTCATAGCTTCTGAATACTCGGACAAATGTTTCAATTCATCTCGAGGTTGTGCCCCCAATTGGGAACTATCTCACAGGCGTCGAACTAGACACGCGGACGTGGAAAACGACCTTCAGATTTCGATTTCAACGCACTTTGATTGCCGAGTAAGGGATGAGGACACACATACAGCTGACGTCTCCCGCTAACAGAGGAGATAGCGCGCAGGTTTCTCACAAAGAAATTTTCTGTTCCCAGCGCCCAGGGGAGATAACCAAGGGGCCTTGCCTTCCGCCGCCGCCTACGCGACGATTTGAGCTTTGAGGGAGTTGGGGACTAGATTCGGGCCATAGTTAGAAAAGTTAACAAAAACAAAAATTCATGAAGTTTGGAGTATAAATGTATGGAAAAATAACTTGTTTGAGTTAATTATTTTTATGGATAGTTAAATGATTCAAGTTGAAAGAATAGTAACTCAAGCGGTAAGCGTACTTATTCTGTTATTTTAGGTAGATTTTTATCGAGATTGATTGTAAACGACAGTAGCTTTATACCATGTTTATATTATGTAATATTTAACATTGCTCCATAGCACAGAAGATACGTATATTGGGAAAAGAAAAAAAAAGTTTTACCTTTTCTTAATATGTTCTAATTTCCCCTTTCACAATTACGTGAAATAATTAAATAAAAAGGAAAAACATTACAAAATCCAAAACAAAAATTAGCGATTTTATAACGATTACTTAAAACAGTTAATTCCAAGTATGATCAGAACCCCTCAGTCCGGTCAACTCTTTTTCTCGTAGTATCTGGTTCTCGCTGACGAATTAAAAAAAAACGCGAGTTGCGCGAATTTTAGAGGGACGGCTAAAAAAATGAGTGGGAGGAAAAGTAGGAGATAAAAAAATTTCGGCGGAAAGAAAAATCCAATTTGCAAAACGGCAGCTGCGTCGAGGTCTCTTTGTCGTCAGTTCGCGATCGGTGGGAGGGGTCTTGTCACGCTGGCGCCAGCAATAAAATCCCGATATCTATCTTACAAGCTGTGTGTAATCAGTGGCGGAGGGAAGGAACCGAGAAGACATGGAAGGTTGTACAGGTAGAGGAGGGTAGGGATGTACTGAGCGAATGATAAAGGCATTTGAAGGGGATTGATGTTAGGGGCAAAGGTATCTGGCCGTGACAAGTTTACCCTGAGGGTTACAGGTAAGGACGGTTATAGAAGTGTTCCCATTTTACCGGCAGATGGTAAGTAAGCAACTCCGAAGTATTTTTGCAAGTTTGTACGGCTTTGAGAATAAATTGCGAAGGGCAACAAGGGCACGGTTTTTATGAATGGATCCTACATGATTTTGTAGCCAAAACTTTATGCTAATTGCTTTATTCACTACATTATCTCCAAGTACTTCGCAAAATTATGGTGTATACCTACTGTCCCTGGTCTACATCATACTAATTTTTATGCAAAATTTTAATGAAAATTAATTTCATCAAAGAGTATATATTCTATACGTTATTAGCTTTTAAATTATGGTTGTAATTTCATGCCGCTATCATATAGAATTACCTCAATACTGCGTAATACAAT
Organism: Ischnura elegans; assembly: GCF_921293095.1. NCBI lineage: Eukaryota > Metazoa > Arthropoda > Insecta > Odonata > Coenagrionidae > Ischnura > Ischnura elegans. The sequence continues at coordinate 89,505,762 of NC_060252.1, forward strand.
TGTATCCTATAGAATTATTCTCCGGTTTCTCATAAGTTTAAGCTTCCTAGTTGGTCAAATTTCGGCCTAAAGACTTTTCATTGACATCGACCAGCCTTAGTTAACCAAAATAAACATTTCTAAATCAGATATAAAAAGGTGCTTCGCCCAAGTTTGATTCGCAATCGGATCAAATCGTAATTTAAGGCAACACACCAGCCACACTGGCGTCACGAATTACATAATTATGTTATCATGCTAATTGAACCTCGGAAGTTAACTCAGGAGGCAAATATGGGGACCTACCTACGCGTTCCGAGTTAAAGTCTTAATGAACGACACCCACAGGAATTGGATTAGGAAGAATGGCTGATTAATGGAGGAGAATGAACCTACAGCATGGGGAAACGTATAAGGCAGGTGGTAAATGAATGGGATGAGAAAACACGGTTAAAGCACTCGACACTTCGCCGGGGGGAAACAGAATGAGTAGTCCGAGTTCTGCGTCCCAAACCGTGTCGCGCAAATTCACACCAGGCGAGAAGCCAACTCCGCGGGAAGATGTGACACGTTCGGCTGACTTTTCAAGAGTTGGACACACCGTACGGACGATGAGAGCAGCCAAAAATGTCCGTGCGACCGACGCAATAACACCGGTCATTTCGATCCAGACTGCAGGAATTCCAACCTGAATATATTACGGAGCGCACTAGATGGCTGCAAAATACTCTAAGCAGAGGCAACATACAGGCTCTAACTACGTTATTACTATGAGAAATGGAAATTTTTATAGATTAAATACTTATAAATCAATTAAAAAATGCTCATACATCCTAAGCAACTTACCCGTCGTTTCTATCCGGTATTCTGGAAGTTATATCTCAGAACAAATACATAAAAGTTAACTCAAGTGACTGCTGATGGCAATCCAAATGTGTAGCCGAATGAATCACAATTGGAGGCGTGCAAACAGAACAAAATTTGACAGAATGCCGTTTTGATATTCGTAACTTTTTCTTGCAAAATATGTTCACCGCGTTTCTACATGCCAGTACGCCATTTACGCATGCAAATCTTTTTAGCGTTTTTTAAGTTTGCTCCGGAAAATTCAGTACGCAAGCACACAACGGATTTCTTTTACTTTTTAGTTCCCAATTGACAGCTTTGCATCTGTCTCCTGGGTGTTTCTTCAATAGCTGGTTGCTGTCATACAATCGCAGTGAAGTCACGGCATAGATTCAGGCTAAGGAAGGGATTCGGTAGGTTTAAGGGAAATTTTGGGAATTTTATGTCTGAGGTGAGGTCCATAGCCGCAGACACTTGTGAGCGTTTCGTCGTCGGTTTTTTCGAATGATTTCGCAAATTTGTGCAGATCGGCTTTAAGACGTTGCAGTAGTAATAGTGGCCCTGCTGTATATATTGATTGTAGTCCCCAGAATCGTCCCCAGGGCTTTGGCTTGTGGACCTGAGCGCGGAGGACCGTTCCCAGAGTCATGTAGTGCCTTCCTTCCCTTTCGCCAGCGACGGTCGCCAATCGACTTGAACATCTTTTAACTCTCCTCTCATGAATTGAAACGGTCGTTCACTCCTGCGACGACGGATGACGTCACCGCAGCATTGACTGGAGGACTTTTGAGGGGCGCCAGTCAGAGGCGCGGCGGCATGTATACAGCGGACGAGGAGGCGGCGAGGAGAGAGTGCTGGCGGTGGAGGGGGAACGGAGGGGAGGGAGGATGTGGGAGGGGGAACCGCTTGGGACGGGGGTGGGGGGAAATCCGAGCGCTGCCGCTGAAGAGATCACATTGGTTTAGCGGAAGAATTTGACTATTCGCAATTTATTTTTCTTTTGTTTTTCAATGTAAGATCAATAAGAGGACGCGTCACTTCCTCTCCATCGGTCGTTTTTTTTTCTTTTTTTTCGGTGCGAAATACTCGTTGAAAACATATGATATCATCATCATACTATTTTCATGACACGAAAGTGTATCGAGTGGACATTAATGAACACTTTCTGTTTTTAAAAAATTTACATCCAACATGAATCTAAGAATAGAATCTAACAATAATATCGCATAATTTGTAAAGTAATATTTATTTTTAGTCTACGAATTTCCTAATTTCATGCTTAGCCCTAAGGATGACAGAATTATTCTTGAAACATTGGCAAACAACTGAATTCTCTTCAATTGACCAACCCTCAATGTGTACTAAAAACAATCCTACAGACTTAGTGGTCAAGAATTTATTTTATCTTCATACCAGCTAAGAACGATTCAGCATCCACAGCATCCAAATCGCATGGATTACCATGTTAATTCCAGGATTACAGCGCAAGCTCCAAAGTCTATGCGTTTCCCAACCAGACCACGGGATACGAAGGTCGTCCGCATAAAAGACGTGAGGTCTCTCACTACCTTACCATTATAATTAACGTCCTTGATCGAGGAAGGATTTTCGGCCATTCGTCCCGCGGGTCGATGAAAGTTCCTTTTCGGCATTGACGCCCGCGATCGCCGCCGCAAAAAAATTATAGCTCGAAGGCGATGGAAACCCGTGCGAATTCGCAGTTTGCGTTCTCACGGTCATCGTAGACGGGCGAAAAAGGGGAGTGCCTGCCTATTTCGTTTTTGGCAATAGAAAAATGCTTAAAGGGAAAGCCGCCGTCGTCACCTTGCAAAATCTGGAAGGTAATCGGACGAAATTGGTCCATGTGGAATAGGTGCCGGTGGAAACGATGCAATATGGAGAGAGCTGAATGCTCTATTCTTTAAAAAAATGATTTCATGTTGGAGAGTTTTAGAATAGTAGTGAGTTTTTACAGTAAATATCAATGATACACCTTCAGTAACAATTTTATTCTATTTCGAATTATTACCGAAAAAGTTTCACAAATTCTTCACATGATCCGTATTTCAAAGCATTAGGATCATATGCTTCTACACATTCTTCATCCTTGTGTTCATTTATATGACCAAGCTAACTCATCATCAGTTTTTTTGTCTCAGCGAAATTTTTATTCTAGTTGAAATCGACAACCCAAGCGATGATTTTCGTTACGGCACAAATTCACACGGCAGGAATTGGGGATAAACAATTTGTGTAAATGTGACAGACATATCCTCTCTCTAAGGAATTTCCCACAATTACTGCGCAGCGTTAAGTTAATAAAGTCGACCCTCGCTTTACGTTATTTAACCGCTCCTTAGGATCAATCGCAAAGCGAATTCCATTGATGTTGAATTGGAATTACTTACAGACGAGGAATCGGTGTAAAGAGCATCAGCCTTAATCTAATCAGTGAACGCGACAGAGCTAACGCAATGAAATATCGTGGATTATGATTGATATATTATAAGAAATGCCTTTCTTTAAAAAAAATAAGGCTTAGAAATGTATAATTGATGCTGGGATCTACTGAAGTGTCCCATGCCGCATTCCCATTACCCATGTAGCAAGGAAGGATGGCGAAATTTTGGAGGAACTGTGTAGCAGGAAACATAATCACAGAGACACCAATATTGTATGCTGCACACATTTTTTAATGATCTGACCAAGGTTTCGACACTATACATCATATCATTCTCAAAGGTGTAGAATTTTCGACATTATACACTAGTCATGGTAAAGCAAAAAACCCACTACTGTTCCACAAACTTTTATTTGCTGTCGACTAGTTTCGACGGCTATAGCGTCATTCTCAAGACAACAGCCACGTCTTAAAACATTCTCAAACAGTCGTCTTGAGAACGACGCTATAGCCGTCGGAACTAGTCGACACCATTCCCATTACCCATGGTGTCGACTGGATGTCGAAGGATGGTATCGACTAGTTTCGACGGCTATAGCGTCATTCTCAAGACAACAGCCACGTCTTAAAACATTCTCAAACAGTCGTCTTGAGAACGACGCTATAGCCGTCGAAACTAGTCGACACCAAATAAAAGTTTGTGGAACAGTACTGGTTTTTTTGCTTCACCATGAATAGCTCATAGTTCCACCAAGTCACGCCAAAATCAATCGATTTCATTTACCCTACACTAGGTCATTTTCCTTTGAGAATGAAATTGTTTAGTACAGCGGCGGATACAGATGGGGGGCACAGGGGGCGCGCACCCCACCTTGCGGGCCCGCCCGTATTGCCAAATATTGCAGAACCACAATTATAACTTTTTAAAATCATGAGATGGCATTGTCTTGTATGTGTGAATAATAAATTTAATTAAAATTTTCTTAAATTCTCCATGTGACTTGATATTTTTAAACAGCATAAAAGTAAAGGTAACTCAAGATATCTTTTTCGCCCCCCAAACCCCCCTTCGAGTTTTTCTGTATCCGCTACTGGTTTAGTGTCGAAACCTGGGTCAGATAATTAAAGTATTTGCGGAGCATACAATATTAGTGTATCTATGATTATGTTTCCGCGTGGCATGTAGAAGTATGTGTGGGAGAAAGGAGATTTCTCGCGAGTGGCACTCTTCTGTTCCGTGCGAAAGGCCACGTTCTGCTGAGTCGTCTTGACGAGAGAGCGGCAGTGCCAGACGCTTCTGGAAGATTGGGAAGGGGGTAAGGGAGGTGGGGGTGGTGGAGTGGGAGGGGGTGCTCTCTCTGCGACGTGGACTCGGAAGAGGAGGCCCCTTATTTAAGATGTTGAGAGTGGGTGGATAGAAATGCTGAAGAATAGAACCACTGCGCCGTTTACGACTCTTATATATCAGTTTCCCACTCATAATCCTACACTTTTTTGTATGGTGAAAGATGTTTCTGCATCTATTTACATCCACATGATACCCCGAGATTCACCTTTAGGGTGTTCGGCTGGCGGTTGTTAATTTTAACCAACATGCACTTAAGTGTAGCGTCGTGGCATCCATCTGCTACGTAAGTTTGAACGCCGTCTCGATTTTTTTTAAAAGGTTTTGGTGCTTTATCACTCAACTGTCGGGCAGTTGACATTTGAGCGCGTACGTTAATCATTGCGTAGAATATTTCCTAAGTTTCTCTCTAAATTTTTAGATCCACGGTTACACATTTACCGAGCTAAGGGGATGTAAATACTCTCGGTTGTAACTACCTTTAAACTGTCTTGAAAGTAACTTGAATCTAGGATTATTACTCCAATAAAGTTTCTGTTGAAACTAAATCGAAATTTGAGATCACTAATTGTAAGACGCGAAACAGTGATTCAAAGGAGATGAAGGCAGTTTCCAAAAAGTCACTTCCGACGCTATTTGAAAATCAGGAGAGCCTCACAGAGTGAGTTTTATAGAGATGATTAGAAATGGCCAAGGACTATTTGAACAATTTCAGTCTACAATTTACGATACTATTTGTATGATAAATATCAGCAGTATAGTTGTTAATGAAGTATCGCAGGAAATAGTTTTCTTCGCTTGGTATGACTTTCGCGTAATTTCGCGTTTTTTACCCAATCCATATTTACACCCGGCCACTACATAAATACGTTCTCCGCATTTCGATAGCCACTTGAAATCCTTGAAAACTCAATAAAAATGTGATTGAATCGAAATCCGCAGCCCTTATATATGAGATACACAAACCCTCCCGATGCCAAACCGGTACTTGCTCCAGCACTTCAACGGTGCAGTACATACATAAATTCAGTAGAAGTACTCCTAATTCCGATGAGTACGACCGTGAGTGGTGGAACTGAAAAAAACAGTAACAAGAGCACGGATTTTAGCTATCGGGTTTTGCGTGGTGCTGGGAGAATGTCGGTAAAAAATCGGTTTTTCGAGCAATTGACTTTGTAATCGAAACGAAAAGCTCGAATCTTCAACAAAAATCGAAATGCAAACGAAAGATCGATTTATCGAAAAAAATCTAAGATTCTTTCATAATACAGTTTGTACAAAAATAAGTTTATTATATATATAGGTATATATATATTATTATACTATACGTTTATTATAAATTCGGAAAACGTTCAAAATAAATTTTTAAGATGCAGAAAAAATCCCAAAAATCTACTTAGGATAGATACATACGTGCATTATTAGTGGTATAACTTAGAAAATGCACGCACATTTAAGTTGTGGATCACTGCTTACATTAGAACTATTCGGCTTCGCTAAAATTTTTAAGAAAGATCAACTCATTGGGATGTATTCTTGATGGAGGAGGGCGTCCTTTCTAATTTATCTGCCTAAGAGAAAATTCTTTCACATGAGACGAAAGGCATTATCTGAGACCGGTATAAACGCTGATGAGATCAAAGGAAATGGTCAATATCGAAGTTGAAAAATCGAATTTTGGATCTAAACTCGAAGATCACGACTCAATCTTCTCGATATTTGAATATTACAACTCGATTTTCGATTTCGAAATCGATTTTTCCATAACTAGTCGTACAAGTGCCCCGAGAGAGAGAGGGACTGCGAAACCAGTGCACGAGCTAAAGAGAGGGAAACAATGGCCGACCCCTGAAATAAAAAAATGAAATAAAAGTGCAACGGGAGGCAGGAAATGGACAACAAAAGATGAAGTGCGCGCGTGTGGTGGGAGCGACGAATTTCGAATAGGGAACGATCTCACGATGCCCTTGTGAGAAGAAGCGGATGTAGGCAGGTATTCTAGCGAGAGGCGAAGAAGTTTCGAAGGTAGGTACAAGGCCGATCTTCTGGATTCATCCTACTTTTTCTTTATTTCAAGAAAATGTTCCGTAAATTGGCATGCCAAACATGTGGAAAAGACGAAATTGCACAGAAGAAGGATCTTTTGGATAGGAAGGGATGATGACTATCAGTACGTTTGCTTACTACGTTTTTGTCCGAGCGTTTCCGTGTTCCAAAATTATGTTTCCTGGCAGATTTCTCGAAGTTTCTGTCGCAAAAAGCAAAATTGAACCGACGCGGCGGTTCTTTCAGTTAACCAAACGGCTACGCAGAAAGTGAGTCTTTTGGGCAAAATTTAGCAGGAGTTAAAAATAAAATTAACACTCATTTATTTCACTAAATATCTCTTGAGGAATGCAGGATTTCAAGAGAAACTTAGGAAATCACTTCATTATTTTACAAATACTGCATTGCATTGTTAATGATCTGGGTAAAAATCGATAAACCGTCGCAGAAAAAGAATCAAACTATGCCATAGATATTTATATTATTGAGCATAAGTGCTTATATCTAAAGTACTAACCACGCAGTCCAGTGATAAAGTAACTACCCTTGATTTCAAAAATCGAGGGAGCGTAACTTAACACTTTACAACAAAACAACGTTCAAATAATCACGAAGTTAGGCAAATGTGACCTTGTTCGGCTTTGCATAAGAGAAAGACCGCGAAATACGCTTTCCGAGACGATGAAAGGAATTTCTATGACTACCGAGTTTAAAAAACGTCTCGTGAAGATTTCGACATGGACGATAACTACCCCGAGGCAGCGAAGTAATTAACACTTTTTTAACGAATTCGTCGACCCATAATTTCTCGGACAATGGCGACCGCAGAAGTGTACACGGAGAAATCTGCGGAAGTCCACATATCCGAATGAAAAGGATTCCTTTTTCATCAAATGCTATTTTCTTTTTCTTCGGATTTTCTTTCAAGCCCAATTAACAAGTAAGTATATTTTTCAATCTTGCATCTAAGTACGGAAGCCACGTAAATCATCAATGGGCTCATTCTATAGCTACCGAAATTCCCATAGGTGATTACAAAGCCAACTATAGCAGGTAGTCCGTTTGATATTTAATATTTCCAATGTAAATTTTCTATACAGCAGATAATTTAAACATTTCTCACAATGCAACCTGAAATCTGTACAGCTTGTACACAGTAATCGGAATAACATAGCCCGAAAGGTAACAAATATATTCTGAAACTAAAGGCAAAGAATCTAGAGAATCGTTTCATTCCCGTGACCAATCATGCATTTAGGGTAATGTTTGACTTTCTATTCCAATATCTGGACACCTCAAGTGCACTCCATCACTTGTACTCCCACCCACGATGCTCAGAGGAAGTACAGTTCAAAATGAAATATCAACTTTGTACAAATTCCGATAAAAATGTATGGTTACGAGGTTAGAGCGAAATTTAAACACATAAGAAGAAATATTTATTCCAGAAATGGAAAGTTTCTCCCTGGACTCAATATAACAACAGCTGATACTTGTAAGTACAAGACTCAAATAAATAGTTCCCACGGATTTATGACCAATCGAAAGATCGACTATGAACGTATTAAATTAAATCCCTACATAGAAACTAGAACTTTATATAACGGCAGCTTAAGTATATACTTGGCTTAAATGGTTCCCAGGGATTTTCTACCAATCGAAAGCTAGAATGTAAACGCATTTGTTTGGTTGGCAGTGTAATCGAATTAGACCGCGGTCCTGTGAACGTCGAAGGGAAGGACCTTGTCGGTCCGATATCCTCCGTTGGTGGGAGGGGAGAGAAATAGAAGCAAGGGAATGGGATGTGAAGGTTTACAGACGGCTCGGGCGGATTGAGGGGTCGGTGGATTTTTGGAGAGTAAAGGCGAGGAGGAGGGGGTGGCGGGGAGGGGGTTGGGAGGTGGGTGGGGCCTATCGGGAGGTGGACGATGGGTGGCCGACGTCTCTGGGCCTCTTGACGCCCGCCGCAGACAAGCAGTGGTGATATGAGCGAATCTTTTTTTCTTCTCCTCTCGCTTCTTTTTTTCCGCTATGACGTCGAGGTCACCGCGATTCTGCCGTGAAAAACTCTCTCGGGGTCAGCGCTACCAACCGCGCCAAGTTTCACGGTTGTTGTTGTTGTGGAACTCATGCGTGTACGCAATTAATAATAGTCAATACGCCTCTCGCCCCATCTTCTTGCTCTCGCCTCCATTAGGAAGGGCGAAGAAAGGGCGAGGGTGAATTGTAAGGAGCGGGCGATCTAGGATGCAATCAGAAGATTTATCTATTGTGCGGGAAGATTAGAGCTAGGAGAAGAGAGGAGAACTGTCCAAGACCAATTAACTATGACTATTAACTAATTATTGACTATTAACTGCCTTGCCTCACCCAAATAATCATCAACGCTGCCCTGTAACACCATTGCCGAAATAATTTTTTTTGCGCATGTGCATAGGCCCCTCAATTTCGTTTCACTACTTCATTTAATGAATCACTCGCAAAAATTGTCAGTGTATTTCATCCTCATCCATTCGTCATGTATCCAAAAACATAAATATAGGCTAATCACTTGGTTCCAATGAGGGAAGAAGACTAATTTTCATCTTATGTTCATGTAAGATAAAGAAAACTTCTAGGCTATATCGCCACGTCAATTTCCGGGTGACCCCCAATTTTCCCGACCGATGCTGGTCGCTTTTACAAGAGAATCAGGGGCCACACGAAAATTAACGCGGAGAATAGTCTAAAAGTTTTTTTATTTAACATGACCAGCACCCGCGAAAGTTTTTACGACGAATCTGATGTTCACTTAGGTAAGAAAAAAGCCGCATCGGCGCAGAACACGCCATGGAACTTGCAATTAGTAGTGAATCGGTTTTCTCATATTTCAGCACGTATGGTTCCGATAAATTTGTTTCCAATCAGGCTATAAAATACGAGGGTGAGGGGATCACAGTAACCGAATGTAAATATTATAATCTGCGTTCGCGATTGGCTTTATTAAAAGTTAAATTAAGCGTGTAAACTCTGAGATGATGCATGGTACAAACAGGAGCAGATATTGAACATACCATTGATAGAAACTAAATTTCATGCCGGAGCAATGATGGTCGTAAACTGATGCCAAACCCTGCCGAAACTAGTGCAGAGCGCTGGTAAACGAGAGAAAATACCCGACCACTTCCATTTAGGAGATGCACTTGCGCCGAGCAAAGCAAGAAAAGTGCCCATAAAAACTAACGGGAGAGGGGGGAAATAAATAGAAATAAAGATTTCCACATTTTTCCTTTCTAAGCAGGGAAGCCAAACATCTTCCCACGTAGCAACCCGAAGAAAGGGAGGGCTATCTCTCAAGTTGGAAAGTCACGGGAAGCAAGCAAGCATGAGGAGGCGGGTGGGTGGGTGGAGAGAGCTCCTAGGGACTAGGATTCCTACCGATTCCTGGAATCGGAGAGAATTCGAGGGCCCTCGACTCCTCGGAAAGGCTAAGCTTCCCATCCCCGGACCGCCCGATACCTCAGTCCCTCCATAAACACAAAGCAGCGCCGAACGGAGGTCAAGCGCGTGGAGGTCCCTCAAGGAACAGTCCCTGGCCCCCTTCTCTTTCGTCGTCATAAATCGGCCGTCAGGGCAAGCTACGCCCCCGCAGAGGGGATAGGCGGGAGTACTTTGGGGTCCACAGAACACCCCTCATGCCTGCCATGTGATTCCTCTTTGCCACCTCCAGTCCTTCCTCAAACCAATCTTTCTTTCGGCTCCGGGCGGTTTTTGAAGCCTTCCTCCCCGGGTTCTCATGCCCTCCGTTGCAGGGAATGGGATACCTTCAGGTGCTAGAGGCGCCAGCAAGACTGTTCATTGTCGGGACTCGGCGAAAAATAAGAGGAGTGCTGGTGTCTTCCTTTGGCGGCTGTTCCCCACAGGGAGATGTTTCGTCCCGGTCGAGGTCCTGGATAGATGGCCTGGGCGGGCAATGAAATGGACAGAGAGGCTGCGGTCGCTCGGGAGGTTTCCCGGAGTTGTCGGGCGAAGGAGAACAGGTACACGGGCAGGTGCGCCTGCCTAATGTTTCACACGAGAGGAAACACCGCACATGAGTTGCGCTCTCCACCGATTCCCACACCACTCAGGCTGTGATTGGGCATCGAAATGAAAAATAACCTGGATTGATTAAGAGGAATGCGGCCAAAAATACGCTCAATAAAAGACGAAACTAATTTATTTTATGAAACTAAACTATTTCTGAAAATGTTTACACACCCGACTGCTTTCCAACACCTCCGTTTAATCATCACGGCACTTGATAATGACCATAAGACTTGACACGACACTACACGGTTGATAATAACTATACGATATTGAAATCGGTTGAATGTATATCAAATAGCGTGAATGAATGTGCTGTATATATCACACCTGGATTACATACCAGTCAGTGTCGAGTGAAAACAGGGAAAGTAAAACGTTGAGTTCCAAAAGGTTATAAATACGGCCTCGTGTAGCTATAAACGTAAAATAATTGTTTTAACTTATACAGTGACTTGTGATTATTCGCAACAAAAATTACGAAAAATATGGACTATCTATTTAAAGTAGGTGAAATCATATCAAAACAAAGGCCATCACCTCCCTCGTTTGCATAGAGCCATCTTCTGCCCCGGAGTGAGATTTTAACAAGATTCCCAACCATTGGAATCGCATGTGTTGGAGAAGAGGCTATTTCAGGAGGACCGGTCCATTCAGCCAGCAGTCGAATACATTGAGTCGCTTTGTCGCCAGGCCCGAAAACGATAGTTTCCCGAGCGCCACGTATAAATAATTTATCTTCTGGAAGTAATTCATGAAGCCGCCGTCGGAGACGGGAACATATTCAGAACCATCTGAGATGTCGGAAGCTGGCAGTCAGTGCAACCCGCTCATCGGCACACTTGAAACACCTGGATGGTGAAAAGTGAATTGACAAAACGACCAGACGACACGATTACGAACCCTCAATTCGCGGCAACAGCTGGGCGACGAAAGGAAACAGTAAACTTTTAATTTCTATAACTCGGAAGCTATCCATACCCAGATATGCCTCCTGCCTTTCACCACATAATAGGTAAGTAGTCATCGTTACCTATGGTGTCAGTGCTATTTTCTATTTTTTCATCCATTATTCACAAATAAGCATCACATCTTCGGCTGAGAGAAACTCATGTCGCTACGACGATCGCAAGGCGTTGATTGAGTGATGTTCCAAATTCATTCGCATATTTCTGAGTCCTTATTAAAGTAGTTTTCAATTGATAATTAATAAAAAATGTGATTACTAACAATAAACTTATGACGAAAAATATCTTGACGGACGACTGACGGACTTACATGTTCTTCCACACAGTGAAAAAATAACAACAGCAACAGCGTTTGTTCAAGTTGATAGCGGTATCGTCGTCAGATGCCATGTGGTGCTACTAAAAAAAACGCGACGCATAAAAAGATCTACGATGTCGTTATCGTTGATGATACTTTTGCAATTGACTCAGTAGTGAGCGGACACCAATATGAAGACCTGGAAAGCTAGAAAGTTCAGATCCATGTTGTCAATCGGAAACAGAAGGAGAGGCTTAAAAAATATATGCTTATCTCCATCTTCGCCTTCTGAAACAGCGCAGTTTAAGGCAAATACATTGAGGGAATCTAAGGAATAAAAACATCGGACAATCACGAACACCTATGCTCTTAATAGGGAGACCGTACCCAGGTGGAACTCGAACCAGCGACTTTCGATTTGGCAGGCGAGGACTTTACCCCGCCGCTACCTACATCGGACGAAAAATATTTGCAACTTTGTAATGAAGGAATCATTTACATTCTTTCCTAATGAATATGAAAGACAACTATCATTCAAACTTAAATACTCGGCAGCCATACATATGCAGCATCAACTCGAGGCATTATTCACAGCGGGCCTTTTATAAATGCGTCGGTCCAGTGAATAACGTTAAAGTGGGCCGGCAAGAAACGGACCGCCGCTGTCCAAACTAAAACTCATCGGGAGGCGGGTGAAAGGTTTCTCGCGAAGGACGTGGGGATACTATTTCACGCATTATGAGGGCGAGCTTTCACGGAGTCGGCAAGGGCTTCCCAAAGCTCAAAGTCGTAACTCAAAGAATCACGAATCCGGACAGTGCTCACAAATATCATAGTGAAGTCGGCCCTTTTGTCGTTTGATCAGCATCATCCGGGAAGACAAGTCAGCGAAGATTTATTGTGAACGATAATAAGTGGAAGTTTATGAAACGAATTATTCCAATACAGTAGGCAATACGCATTCAACATAGAATACATACTGATACGTAGATACTATACTCCAAGCACGAATACAAGAAGAGCGCACAGGCCTAATTGTATGTGATTCGTCACAGCAATATAGGAACGAAGTGATGAGTGCTGCACGGTAGGGTTGTGCTCAATTAGCACACCGGCTATTGGTCACAGTATCATATATTTCGGCTCAAAGGACTAAGAATGAGCGAAATACAATTATGGTAGTTCACAATCACTATTAAAAATTTGATGTGATTTTTCTCTTAAAACATATCAAGATTTATTTTCTTGAGAAATGTGGGATTCTAAAAACATATTTTTCTTGGCAATGAAATTTAAATACAACACTGCCTCCGTCACCGAGCTAAGCCCTCTACATCTACGCCATTTTACTCCAAATCACATTTTTAATCTCATAAAATGAGGTGGAAAGCGAAGAATTAATCGCGACTTTCACCAAGATGCCTCCATGCTAACCTTATCAAGAGCCTCTACAAAATTACTAGACTGCCTCCAGACTGAGAAATACCCCGTTGCAGATCAGGTTTTCCGCGCATGCGAACGCATTCATCTTTTTAAAGTTTAAATCGTGTCCTCAAAAGCCATGTCGATGAATTAAATCCACAAGGGGTTTTGGACGAGACATTTAAAATTTAAAAAGCGCCTCTGAGAATGGGGAACCAGGTTTGCAAGAGGCTTGGGAAATACCTACCGCATGAAGAGTGGGGGTCCCCCCATCCCCTCACTCCCCCTACCACTCTCCAAAGAAGTGTGCGGGAGGAGGGGGCGCCACCCCTCCCGCATACCAAAGCCCCTGCCCAACCTCCCCCACCTCGTCCTTCCCCAAGCCGCTTCTACCTGTCCGAAAGCGCTCACCACTACAACAACAGCACTCGCAACCTTCCCCTCCATCGCCTCTCATCGCATTCCCCTCTTCGGCTTCTTCCACCTCACACTCCTCCCGACGTGAAGGAAAAAAACCTTCGCTCAATCTCCCACTGCTGTCTCTCTCCCAATACCAAATCCTCTCTCTTCCCCTTCTATATAACCATCCGAACGGATGGAGGAGACTGTACATAGAGGGGGGTCCTTATCTCTTGTGTCAGCCTCTTTGGCCACCCACACCCATTTCATCTTTTTTTAAGCCCTTCGCGATGTTTCTCCTCTTTGCCAGCAAGCAGACTGCATATCCCAAATCCCCCGCAATGCGTTCTAATGCGTGCCGTCGGTGAAACTCGAGAGGTCGATATATATCGCAAAAGCGACTGGAATGTGCGTTGCCAAGCGACCGGGGAGTTGAAAAGTGAAGCCGCCCTCGACGCCATTTTGTTGGGCGCGCGACGCCAGCGCTGACTCGGCTACATGATCGGCCTTGAGCTTACGTCCACTTCGTGATACGCATATGCCATTCTCATATCCAAGGCAAACATTAAGTTACACATAAACTGTTTAGTTTTAGCGTACTTTTCACAGTTTATTCACGTAAAAAAATGGCAGATAGGTATGGTATGCAATTTCTAATGGCATCGCATTTCGATAACATTGGCTTGCGAAAGCTACCAAATATACGTCAAATCTTTTAGCACGTAAAGAAATTTTTAACGACCTGTAGGTTCATATGAAAATATTTTTATTCTCTAAACAAGTACCAAATTGGAAGTTATAGAAGTTAATTAACTATGTTCATTTGAGATAGCATTAAAAACCCCAAAGTTAACACCATGCTTAACCGCTTTGAATAACCAGTGTTCCATTTAAAATCTTATAAATAATCTAGTTTTAAAAATAATTAAAACAGCGGATCTTAATATTGATTAAAATAATAATACCGCCAAACGAAACCAGCCTATATTAACTGCAATTGAAAATGGCGGAGAGAAGGACACGTGCAGTCGCGCTTCACTTCTATATCCAGAGTTGACCCCGACAGAATATTTGCGGCGGCCATTTTGAATCGGGTTCTTTGTAACTGGAAAGGACTTGACCACATTCAGAAAAAATAATCGCGCTAACTGGTACAAAGCCACATTAAAAAATTCTCCCCATGCATTAAAATAGCAGGATTTAGTGCCAACAAGATTCTCCGAGTTATCCTCTAGATACGACCTAATTTTAGGGTTTCCAATGCTTTCTTCAGACGCCAGATGCCACATAGCTCCGTCATCGTCCGCCATTGCAATCTCAGAAAATTTCACTTTCATCACGTTCAGCAACGTTCCAGAAAAATGAGGCGAAATCAATAAAAATAACTTTTTCAAATCACTTGCGCATAATTTCGACTGTTTTAGCATGCAATATTTAGGTATTCCAGAAAAAAATTGAAACCAATAAGAGGCGTAGTTGAGGAGTAACCTCAAAAATGGCGGACGGAGCACTTATCTCAATGCCAATATTCCGTTTCAACGTTTACTATAACCTTCATATATTACTTATCAATCCTTTTATGATAGGTATCCCAATGATATTTTTATTTCCTCTCCCGTATTTATCTTTTTCATCTAAATTGATTTATTTTGTCGGCAAAATAATTG
Source organism: Ischnura elegans (assembly GCF_921293095.1). Lineage (NCBI taxonomy): Eukaryota > Metazoa > Arthropoda > Insecta > Odonata > Coenagrionidae > Ischnura > Ischnura elegans. The sequence continues at coordinate 89,521,198 of NC_060252.1, forward strand.
CCCAAGCAAGCACCATCCTTTTTAATTCATTTTGATTTGAAGTACAATTTCGAAACTCGGAATCGGGAAAATTCCTCAGCACCTAGATTAGAGATAACTCTTATTTCGTAAAAAAAAGTAGCCATCGGTATTTATATAACACACCCTCTTAAGTTTTACGTTTGCATGTCAAATTCTAGGGGTTACGTCATCACTTTGCCAACAAGGGAGTGTTTATTCCGGTCAAACCGATGTAAACAGAAATATTAGTTACGGCAATACGGATTAGAAGTTATTTTTTGGGAGTTCACATTCCAGGGAGAGATTTTGCTATTTTAGGAAATTTTCATAGTAGGCACCTATTGGAACAATTAAGGGATTCTCACATCAACTGGTGTTCACTAGCGAAAGTAACCCGCTTGAGGACGAACATTATCTTCTGGTCGATAAAGCCATGCCAGCGCTGACAATTCGGTTGGACCTCTCTCTCTCTCTTGGAGAGGGTGACAAGCGAAATGTCACTTGCGTCATTTGTCATTCGCCTCCGTAATCGCCTCAAATGTTTCATCTTCCTTCTGACCTCTCAATCCTCGCCCGACGCCCGCCAACCTCCGACTCAACAGCTCAAAATTACCGCGTCATGACGGAAATCCAAGGAACTCTATCGAAGTATAGCTTTTTTCCCTTTGCAAATTCGATATGGCTGGTGAAAAGCTAACGATTATTGCCCTCTCGCCAAAGCTCTCGGTTACTGCGAAATCTCAGGATACGTTAAGACAAGACAAGTTTAACTAATCTTTATTCGCTTTCGACCAATCAGCTACGCGCAAACTTTCTGGAGAAAATGTGCCAATAGGATACATCCTTAACCAAGAAGGCCACCGAAAATTTATTAAGGACCGAATATACCAAAAAATTAGCAAAGTATTGAATTAAGCACAAAACGAAAAATAAGAATAATGGCTCTGGGGCATAAGTTTGTACCTAATTAATATCCTACCGCATAAATAGAATTATTTCAGATTACATTTATGATTAAAACTAGTACACTATTCAATAGATGAATTTTCCATCCTTTATTCTGGATTAATCTCGATTTATCCAGGAATAGTAATTTAGAAGTAAGAATAACTTAGCAGAAATCATAATAGATAATATAGGTATTTTCCGTAATGTAGGTTCCACAATGTTCACCCGAACAGATTCGAGAAATTTTACTCACACTGCAAAATGAGCCATAAAGAAACATTATTTCAGGAAAGCCCTCGACCAATCACGACTGAAATTCCTCTCCGCGAAATGAAATGTAGTATGCAAATATTTTTATAATTGGGAATTCTCAAGCCCACAGCTAGATGAAGAAACTCTTAAGAAAAAAATCCTGGCGTGAAATTCTTCTCGACTCGCAGACGCTGAGAAACATCACTTTTCAACGTCAGACACTTCACTCATTCTTCCGCCTGATCTAAGAACTTAAAATGTAGCTCACGCACCGAAGCACCTTTGCTCTTGCTCAGGGTTTTAACCAACAAACTGTGAAACGGATACAACATTGTGAGTACCACGAGGCCCACATAAAGGTAAACAGGGCCATTGTAGTCTGAGGGGTGCGATGTTTATCTTGGGACTTCAAGGATAAACCTCATCCTCTGATAACCCGCCCACCCATGAAATCCCCATCTTCTTCCCTTCCACCGACTCTACGAACCCCTCCGAGGGAGAAGAATGGACCCATGGAGCCATGGGATATAGGGTGGGGCGCCACTGGAGGATTACGAGGCGGGCAGGGTACCCGCAGAAGAATGCGAGGATTGCTGAGACGATAGGTAGGGAAGGAGAATTCGGTGAAAAAAATGGGTCCCGTCCCCCGATAAGAAATCTTTGATGGTTAAGGAGGGCGTCTTAATTCCCAGGACTCGAAAGCGATAAAATCAAAACCCCTAATACGGTTACCCAGGGTACGAAACGCTCAGGGTGTGGAGAAAAACAATAAAATATGCGTGATTAAAAGCCGAAATAAATGCAAGGACATAGTGATGAGAAATGTAATAATAGTGCAAAGCGATGAAGCACGATTTGTCCCTTCTAAAGTGCGCAGGTATAGCAGCTATAGTAATAAACTAGAAGTAAAGCATGTTGACCAAATATAAATCGTATTTCTACGATCAGTGTAATATTCCTAAATGCATATCAAATATTTTCCTTTGTCCTTACCATAAAAATGAAGAGAATCGGTTCAATAAGGTACCTATTTAAATTAATTATTCCGTTAAACAACTACTCAGGCCTTATTTATGCATATTTTAAGGTATTAATGCAAAAATATTATCTCCACCAAAGTGTTTTCAAGTAGTTAGAAAAATAAAATATCGTTGGTATTTAGTTTACGTGCCTCGCCGACATCTCAAAGAATGGCGGCAGCGTGCGAGGCTCGATCAAGATGGCGGCGCAGGCGTCGAGCAGGCAGGATCTTCGCGCCTAAAAGCGATCTTCACTTTTTAACAAAAGCTTTGTTTAGGTACTTATATGATGCCACGATTGCCCTGAAGGAAATGGTCTCATTACTTGAATCGGTAAGTGACGTGTGTCAAGAGTGGTGATGGCAACATTTTTGGGATTTACATTAACTATTACGCTTCGTGAGCAATTATCGTTTTAACTTCAAGAAGTGCCACTCAATTTTTTTAAGGAACTAAATAAGATAAAATAACTAATTTTGACCAATTTCGCTCACCCCATAGAGCAACTTTAATTCAGTTTTAAGCAATTAAAAGATCAAGCGAAAAGACCTCACCACTAATGGTCTTCATGGCTGTAATTGAGCTTTTTTGGAACGAAGTAAAAACAAATGAAAAGAACCACTCGCGTGGGTGGTATTAGCCTTTTGGGGGCAGCGACAAAGCGCGACAAAGACGAATAGATATGCTATTCTGAAAGTTGTATCCGAAAAAGGCAAACTTAAAGAGTAATACCGAAATCACTAGGTTAAAACAAGGTAAATGCTAGTTTACGACAAGGGAAAAAACACAAATCAAAAATATACTATTTCAGAGCACAATTGAGGATGATACTGTACTCATGAATACAAAGGCAAATTCTGGGTAATGTTGAGCCGGTTAGTTGCCCTTTTTTTACAAGCAGCTATCCAACCGTCCAAAAATGTCTCTTGTCACGAAGGAAATCTTATTGTTAACGGACCTATTCTGGCTCACAATCGACCACCTCATCTGAAAAGCTTGCGTGTCTAGCAAACAAATGCCTCAAGCATACGACCAAGGACACAACAAAAGCTGCCCACGCTGCCTCTTTCGTACGCGTTGGTAATCCCATTTCAGGTTATACACAGTGCTCTAAAAGCTGAAAAGCTAGGTTGACAAGTGCTTCAATCATACAAAATCGCTTTCATCTTTGTCATGACATGTCGTCACTGGAATCATAAGAAGGTGGGTACCATAATACTCGGATACACCTCGATACACAAACAAGATCCGCTCAAGGGTCGAGATGGGAGGCCATGTCACTATAAACTTGAGTTACGGCCTCTCAACCTATTTGGGGATGTTCGGTGGAATCCGCTGAATAGTGTCTTGAGTTTACAGGCGAATCTTCCATTTTCGATTATCCTTATCGAGTGTCCTTCTCCTTCACCTTTCATTCTTCGTGGTACTTCCATTTCTCCTTTTCGACCTCTTATGTCCTTCCGTACGTCAAACACCTTTCTTCGCTTTCCTTGTATCTCACTCGCACGATAGACGAAATATTTATCAAAATTCCGAATGAAAAAGGATGTAGTGTGGAGTCCCAAGAAGGCAATGAAAATAGAGCAATCGCACGTGGTGGAGGAGCAGCAAACGCCTTCTTCGCTTTGCTTCTAGCTCACCCTATGATATACGAAATATTCAAGAATATATGGGGCAAAAGAGGATCCTTAAGTCGGCCTCTGGATGTGTTGTAACTGGGTTGTTAAATGGCTTTTATCGAAGTCGCCACCGACGGACAAAGAGATCTGATTCTCATAGGGAAATAAGGCATAATTAGGGAAGCAAACAGAAATTTTTATACATGATTATGTGATCTATCAAATTCATAACTTTTCCATGCTATTAATCGCATTAGTTAGCATGGTTACACACGCTACACTGCAAAATATTGGAGAAAAGTGGATCGCATTGGAATCAACACCGTGCAGCAGTGGTGGACACATATGGGAGGCGTAGGGGTCCCTTGCTGGTCTTCCCGCATTGCCGAACATAGCAGAATCACAATTGTAACTTTTTTACATCATACGATATAATTGTCTTGTATATGCGTAAAATCAGTTTAAATAAAACTATCTTAAACTTTGCATGTAACTTGATTATTTTTTATTACGATAAAAGTATAGGTAGCTCAAAATATATTTTGCGCCCCCCGCTCCTCGAGTTTTTTCTGCATCTGTTACTGTCGCGCAGAGGACATTTTTGAACCAATTTAAATGGGACCGAAGTGGCAACAGAAGTCAGCCTTCTAAGGGATGGAATTGGGCCTCTTCCATACAGCCCCCTTGGTAATATTTATCAAAATTCCGAACGAATAAAATCTATAGTTTTTGGTCCCAAGAAGGCAGTGTCTAAAATCGAGCAAATTCTTACGTGAGTGAATGACAGATGAGTTCAGAGAGAGAGAGAGAGATGAGTACAGCGAGGCGAACGTGTGATCAAATAGAAAGAGTGAGAAGGAAAGTGGAGAAAGGCGTTTGACGTCGAGAAGGACGTGGAGGTCGGTGAGGAGGAATGGAAATACCAGGAGGATTGGGAGGAGGAGAGGTTGTGGAGGAAGGGAGTGGAGGGGGGGATTGAGGAGTAGGAGGAGGGTTCAAGGGCACAGGCGAGGGAGGCACGCGAAACAATTGCGAATCGCTGCTCCCTCCGCCCCACCCCACTTCCCATCCTTACCCCGCCACGTCCAGAGGTTATACCCGGGCAACTCTTGAACAGGAGGGAGGGAGGAATGGAGGAGGGGTAAAAGGGGAGTATGGAGGGGGGGGGTAAGGGAGGGAATTAACATGGTGTGCGAGGTGGTAGGGTGAGGAAGACATTCCGGTGGTTTGTTGAATGATGTTAGGTCGGTGTGAGAATAAATTTCCCCTACTTGCAGCCCTCCCCACCTTCTCCTTCATTAGCGCGGCACGGCTGAATGGAGGGGGAGGTTTTTCTTTTTTTTTTAAAGGTTTTTGTGGTCTCTCCGAAGGGGTGTTGCGAGGGTAGAAAAGGACTGGGGGCGATGGGGATTGGTGGAAGGAGGTGGTCGGGGGTTAGGCTGCACGTAATATGGGTCCAGACATAATAATGTGTGGAGGCGATGTTCTGGAATGTGGAGGTATTCCCCCTGTGTCCCGAGGTTACCCGCACAACCTTCATTTTTTTTGTTCTTATAACCTCCCATTTTCTTCTCCCTCCTTCCTACCCTGTTAAAGGATAGGATAGGGGGATGGATGATTTAAAAAACATAGTTGAGAGATAAAGCCGGCTGAAATGGGATGAAACATTCAGGGCATCTTACGATTTAATGGGATGGGAAGCTTTTAATTTTCCTCCTCGAAAAGCCGTACCGAAAGGAAAAACTAATGTTCACAGGAGGGGAGGTGAAGATATAATAGACAATGTTTACATGTAGTGGTTAAAATACTTTTAAGAGTCGGTCATTCACCGAAGGCTTTACACAAGCTCATTTCAGGATCCCGTTTGTGAGGATCGCGATAAAATACCGGTGCCGTAACGATCTTATTCCTACTAACTACCCTCAGGTACCTACTAGTCGCAAGAAAGCAGATTCGTACACTATGTTATAGGTAGGCAACCCCATATGAAATTATCAGGTTATATAGAATGACGTTAATTGCGCAATTCTATATCACACTATCTGAATTTCCCTTTATCTACAAAGCACTTCGTTCCTCGATTAATTTTGACTTTGAGTTAACCTACTCCCCCGAATAAGTCCAGGGAGGAAAAAATCTCGCCTCAATTTTTTTGTATGCACTTCTACTAAATGAGTGATCAACTGATCAAGGAGCTTAGGTCACCGTTTTACGATCCAAATATCAAGGCTCTTTCGTCCAGCCCGATAACTCTTGAGGATCACTTTAATAATAAGGATGTTTGCAATGCGAGTAGCGAATCAAGAGCCAGCTTAAAGTCCGCCCTGGAACTTTTCCATTCATGACATCAAATGCTTTAGTTGTACTCAATATATAATGTCCGCATAATTGACATTTGGAGATTCTTTTTCCGCGATTTTTAATTAGGCATAAGGTTATACTGATTGAGGACAGCAGAGTAATGAATGTCAGAGGATAGAATTAAACTTCTCTCGTCAACACGGGAATAACTAAACAGACCAATTTTTCGTATTTTCCATTGGCGATGAGATCGCTTGCGACATAAGGTTTTCAATGTCTTATCAGAGTTTTAAATCTTTAATTCAAACCGTAGAGGTTCCAACCCACTGCGTAAGATTCGAAACTCAGTGAACTAAGTCCTACCATGACTCTACGCGAAGATTGTAAGGAAAATATAATATCCACGGAATTGAAAAAATCTAAATACCGGTCGGCTCCGTGGCGTCGGGGTAAAGTCCTCGCCTACTAGACAAGAAGTCGCGGGTTCGAGTCCCGCCTGAGTAAGTTCCCCCTATCTTGGGAACGGTTCTTCGTGAACATGTAATTGTTGAGTTTTTAAGAAAATAATTTAAAAGGCCAATAATTGCTGTTTTCGGTAGTATGGATATCAATGAATAATTAAAAATACATTATGACAGCCCGTAAATTAAAATCACCTAGCATACGATCGATGAGAAAACTGCCGAATGCAAAAGCAAAATGCCATTCTTCCAAGAATTTTAGTGTTTCTAATGGATACAGTATTCCCCTACAACCCTGACCCCGGCATTATGTTTTCCTTCCTACTCCTCCTCTAAAAAAAAGGATCACTCTGTTCCTCTCAATCTAATTTCCTAGTGAGGTGGGTCTAGGAACACGCGCAGGAATTCCACACCCCTCTTAAGAGTTGAAAGGAGAGTGGGAGAAGACAGGGGAGCAAAAAGGGAAAAAAGAGACCGAAGCAGGTACCCGCAGAAGGAGGGTAGGGCAAGTTTATAGACGTGGAAAGAGGGCGGGCGGTCGGTGTGTGAACCGCTGCGTGGGTGGAGAAGGATGGAAAAAGAAAATAAAACGATGCGAAAGAGCTGGAAAGGAGAATGGAGTGAGAAGGACTGGAAGTAGGAGGAGAGATTGAGAAGGCAGCAGTGGCGGATACGTATGGGGGGCGCAAGCCCCCCCCCTTTCGGGGCCGCCTTCATTGCCGAACACTGCAGAACCAGAATTGTAACTTTTTCATATCATAAGATGGCATTGTCTTGTGTCTGTGTATATAATCAGTTTAAATCATACTTTCTTAAACTTTGCTTGTAACTTGACTATTTTTCGTTACGATAACAGACCATCACGATTTCTGTACAGACTGATCGGGTGCTCCACTGGCTAATCTCCTTTTGAATCTGAATTCTGGCCTGATGATGGAGTGCCACGTGCCCCGAAACGTCAGCAGCCATAGAGAATATTACTTACTTACCGGTAAGGCACACGAGCAGCCTTTATTACCATAAAACGTAGGGAAAGCTTCACGATTTCCCATTTCGCTAGCCGACCTAATCCGTTCTGCACTTCAAGTTTTTAGTTTATTCTAATTGTAAAGATTACTTTGTACGGACATTACCAGACTGGTCGTTTTAATGTTGAAGTTGAGGAAATGTGGTATTAAAAAACACGATTTTTACAACTTTTATAACAATCTTTGATCTCAGAAATTAGTATATTACGCAATAACAGCAATTGTGGTCCTATATCGTCAAATGTAAACAGCATACGTTACTTCATTCAGGAAAAACGGTAGGTATATATTAAATCATTTTTAGATACCTCGAGATTTATCGTTAATATTAGCACGGCGTAATCGACAAAACTAAAAATGCGCCATAGCGTATTCTGCATTGCACGATTTTAAATATAGTGTTGAATGGATTCTCCAAATAAGAGGATCAATCGCTGCTATTACTACTATACGAGCGTTTTACGCTTTCAGCCAAAGTAGTGTGCCCCCTTCAACGTAGTAGGATGGGAAGGCAAAAAAATAGATAAATATTCCATATATGTATATATATTCCATGTATATCTATAAATTCCAGCGCATATACGTATATATACACAACATACATATATTCAGAGGGGAAGGAGGGAAGTTGGACGGGTATGTTGGTCCAGAGAGGGGAAGGGAAAGGGCCGAGGGTGTGGGGGAGAGGGGGCCATCATCCACAGGTTCTCTCTCTCTAAGCAACCTGTTCCATCTTGGGGGCGGCGAAGTGTATGTGTGTGTGTGTATGTGTGCGTGGGGGCGGACGTGGAAGATAGAACGTGGGGGGCCCCCGGAGGGAGGAGGGGCGGGGGCGGCCAAGAGAGTTGGGCAGGCGCAGTCTAAAGAAATACTGCCTACCCCACCCCACAACACCTCCCTCTTTCTCAGCCTTATTCTCGAAGACTTGTGGCATGGAGGAGATGGGGGGGGGGGGGAAGGGTCCAGAGGGTGGGAGGGTGGAGGGGGTCCAGGGAGGGGAGGAGCTTCTCTCTCTCTCTCTCTCTCTTCAGAGACGATGTGAATTCCTCTTATACTTCCCACGGTGGCTGAGGAAGGAGTGGGGGGGTCGGTGTGTGTTGTGGAGGGCTAGGCCGCCGGGGGAAAGGAGAGTAGGGGGTGAACGAGGGGGGATGGGAAAGAAAGAAGTGTCTTGTGCCGGCGTCAAGACCCCCCTGGACCCCCCCAGAAGGGGTCCCCACCACCCGCGCTCACCACCGAGAGAGCCTGCCTTCCACATACATACACAAGGAGGAGATGAAGACGGGAGTCTTTCAGGTTCTCCGAGAAAGCAAAGGGGGGCGGGGAGGCAACAGATCCGGACGCCCCCTGCCCAAAGAAAGCTTTCTCTCTCTCTCTCGTTCCTCCTCAGTGTGGGCCATGTGCGACCACAAGGAATAATGGGAAGGGAAAGGCGCCATGGATTTTCGCGACTTCCCTTCACGAGGAGAATGGACCTCCAAGACGTCTCGGCCGGACCAGTGGCGCTATCTCCCAAGCCCGGAAGGTGTCCAGAGAGAGAGAGAACTCAAAGAGAAGTCGATAAGGGCGTTCTAATTTGGGATTTAAAGGATAAGCTCGACCCGGATGAGATCTGGAGCCGAAGTTTCACTGACATCGTTATCAATGAAGTGGGTTCTTTCATCGTTATCTGTACCTTCATGAAACTAGGTTCGACTCCATGAAAAGTAATAAATATGCTTCGCCCTCACATCTAGGATCACAGATGAGTCATCATTTTGATTTCATTAAAACAGTGTTTACACACTTTAAGATGATCGAATGAATGACGAAGACCTTTCATTTCTCACCGCAACATCAGTCTTGCCTCATTCTTGCCTTACGACACGCTATTTCGGCAATCTCCTTCGCAAATAAAGTAGGCCCTACCTTCGAACGACGATAGCGTTATTGCGACACAATCTGCACTTTCAAGTCTGGAACAAAACTAAAGCTTTGCCATTTGTGCAAACATAAGTGATACCCTAGCCGTAGGCGTTACGCGGAGAGCTATTCAAATAGAAAGAGAGCAAATTTAGCAAGCCCGAAGAACAGTCACGTACGTGTTCCTTCAAATAGTCCAAGTCGCCATTTCCTGAGCCCTTCAAAATCCATATCACGACTTATATATATATTTTATACTGTGATCGAAAAAACAGATCATTAAGTTGCCTATTTCTTTATAAGTCAAAATACGTAAGGTAAGTTTTTAAGAACGAGGCTTTTCAATGAAACGGGCCCAATGCTAGTTGCGACCATTGATCGCGTTTCCACATGTTCGCGAGCCGTGCATAAACGAAGATAACTACAGCAGCATTTTTGCGCGGTACTCCCAACTCCGCGAAGGTCTACCGTGCCCTAAAGCTAGTGTTCCCCAGCAACAGGGTAGGCGACTGTGATACCAACTCGCACGCCGTTGATCCCAATGGCTTTAAAAGACTTGAAGCAATATTGAGAGGTAGTTTCAGTACGAAATCTCCTAAATTGCATTTCCAACTTGATCGGGAAGAAAAATTCACGATTCTGTGCGACCGTATCAAAAGAAAGCGCCAGCGTGCAAAAAAAACGGCGAGTTAGGTACCTATCCAATCAGTATCGGCCCGGTGGGATTATTGGAAGAAGAAAAACGGGATTCAGTGGAGGAAGAGAATCTTTTGTGTGCAGCAGACGACGTGCTTTTATTTACTTTTTTTCGCGCAGGATGGAAGTGGGGTTGGGTAGAGGAGAATGGTCTCTGGCGAGATGGCCGAAAAGAATTCTGGGGGGGGGGGGGAAATTGGGGGAAGGAGGGGTTTCATCGGTTGGTTCGTCCACAGCACTCTTGTGTACCCCTTCCTCCCCATTGACACCCCACGCCATACTCCTCCCACCCTCTGCTGCCAATCCTTCGATTCCCCCCTTCCCTGGCGTCGTGTCGGCTCCTTTGGAGACCGCCTCGCCAGACTGAGAGCTCCCATTCGGCTGCCAAAGCCGTCCGAAAACCCTTTCTGCCCAATTCCTCTCCTTAATACCAATCCCCCCTAGACTTCCAAGAAGGGCTTCTCCTCTCCACCTTCCCAATGGGACGAGTAGGGTTGGAGGTGGTGGAAGAATAAGAGCTGATGGTCAGTGGGCACCTACTTACTCCCTATTCCCTTCCCTCCCTCCAGTGCCATTGTTAGTTTGTGTGGGCATTGTCTCCTCTAGTACGTATCGCCTAAAGGCCGTTTTACACGGGGCACGTATTTTCGCAGGTTAGATCTGCATCTCAATATGGCGTGGAATCACGCGAAAGTACGAACGAAATTTGAACTGGGGCTATTTTTCCATATCACGTACATGCATTCTTAGATGCGTTCTAGCTTTACACGACGTAATTTTGACTGCGCATTCGTACACACGCCATATTGTGCAATTACGTGCCCGTGTAAAACGGCCTTAAGTTTGGGTTGACATTATCTGCGTTAGTACGTACCGCCTAACGCACTATATCCTACGCGAGAGAGTATACACATGAAATACGTACGATAAATGAAAGAGTGAAAGAGGTGCTACATCGGAATCGTCAGGCCGCGTCTTTAATCCGCGGCAAGCATATGGGATCAGGGACCAGAAGACTTAAGTCTTAAGTCACTTAACCCGTGAATTTATAGAAAGGATAGCTGCGCGATTAGTCAAAAATTGCTTCCGGCGAGCTGAGAGCGTTTCACAGATTTTACACTGGACTCAGAAGCTATATGCGAGGCTTAGATTGCTTGAGCAACTGATGAGGGTAGAATGTTAGGGAAACGAGGGAGGTGAAGGACAAGAATAGGATTTTAGATAGATTGAAAGGGATTAAGCCTTATAGTGAATTAAAGAAGGCAGTGCTGGAAGGAAAGGGAGGCTTCCAGATCACTCCTTGAAAACTCCATGGAAACCTACTATAACAATCAATAAGGGACTTGACTAAGTGCTGCACTAGAATAAACAGTCAAATATCTGCAACGAGGACGTTTCCTGCAAACGGGTGGTGTCCCTACACCCCTAGGCGTGACGCATATTGAGGCTACTTGCGGAATAGAGTTAATATGTCGCTCCATTCAGAAACCCAGTGATTAAAATTTCTTGCTTCGAAATTCATCCTTGTTGTATACAGACGGCTATCGGAAATGTATCTTCGATAAATATTTACTGTACAAAAATTAGCAACAGGAAAACGTCAGCTGATTCAAGGATGTTCCACTGAAAAATTCGAGTTCTCTCTCTTTCCAAAAATTCAGGTAGTAATTACTCTATCTTCCCTCATTCATTTAAGCGAAAGCTACAAAAATTTAAGGCCGCCGGTATGCCTTCGGACAAACTCTAAGCCACCACTTATTAAAAGCGCCGAGTGGTTGACCTTTTCCTCCCCCGATTGACAGACTAAATTTATCGGCAGCCCCTTTACTGTTCCTAATGAGTTCTACAATCTTTGTCAGGGACCGGAACATAAATCCTGAAACCGTCAACATGGCGCGACAATTCGAGGGAAACCCATTAAAAGTAATGGAGTTCAAAAAGAAAAATATCACAGGCAGAACACAGCCGGTTTCGCATTGCTTAATTTAAGAAGATAGTTTTATAAGATACACTCATTCGCTTTATGAGAACCTTAACTGCTACGACATCTCATATGATAGCCACAAGATAGATCAAATTATGTGGGCATAAAGACGCTAAGCGGTAATATTACAGAGATAAATTATTCCATTGCTTTACGCAGACAAGCATGAATTTTGGCACCAAAATTAAATATTATTAGCCCATGTTTGTGGTCGTCGTGGATAGAATTTCATTTCTATTACGCATTTAGATACAGTAACGTACTATATCATGGATAAAAGTTGATGTGAAGCCATTAGCAACTTCGAGGATGCACAGAGTGAGTTCCAAAATCTTTCTGAACGGGCTTGTTCTCTTTTGGAATTCACGACATAAAATCATAGTAGGAATTACAATACTGAAAATGGATAGTGTTTATGCCTTTTACTGTGTAAGAGTCAACGACTGTAATAAGACAATGGACTCACCCAGAGGTCTCCGATTGTGATGCTGTTGTCTGTGTAGAACACGAGTAATTCCGCGGCCAAAGGCCTCGGTTCCCTTAATTTGGATGCCAAGAGTAGGCAGGCGGTTCCAAGGAGTTGAAGTTGGCACTTTCGAATTGGGTATATACTGAGGAAACGGTCGACGTAGTTCATAGCCAATGGGAACACTTCGTCTTGGCACTTCTGCTCCTCGCAAACCTGTAAAAACAAATTCAATTGTTACATTACATGTCAATTTCATGAAAAACAAGAATTTAAGGATTTTAAAGAGATTGGAATGAAGGTAAAAAGGACGAGAGTTTTCGTGGATTTTCGGGTCTTTCCCGGGTTTGGGAAGAAGTATTACTTTGGTTTGTTTCCAAGCGCTAAGATAATAAGGAGAAGAGTAAAGTAGAAAAGGTTGGAAATAAGAAAGAGATAGTTTGAATATCGGCTGGTATATTTCAAGTGAGTGAAAGAAATATTGTCCAACCTAGGGTATTTTTTAACGGAAAGAAAATGTAATGATTTGTCATAGACTCAAGAGTATTTTAGAGTTAAATGGCTTGCTATACCATTCCTGGAAATTATAATTTCAAAGCGCTGGCTGGGAAAGAATAATTTTCGATACGTATTTGCACATGCCCTTACGAATCCTTCAATAAAATCCGTAGACAGCATGCTTTAATTAAAGTTAGCTAGCGTAAAAGCGTCAGCGTAAAGCAAAGCGATGGTTCCAACACGCAGAACCACTGTTATAAAATGACCTCCTTAGCTTCGCTGCCTGAGAAAACCAATCCTCACATTACGCAAGTCGGACGTAAACGAATCAATCATGAAATACATAACTATTTTTCTAATACGCCGCCGATAACGGCACCAATAAAAATGAGATTTGCGTAAATTGTGCACACATTGTGAAGCGTTTGACATATCAATTTCCGCGATGCCTGCAGGGAGGGAGGAAGGAAGGGTGATAGCGGCTATTAGACGAATTAAAAAAAAATAATAGTAAAAAAACCATCGCATGTCATCCTAGTCTTGTGACAAATTGACAGCCGCTTAGGGCGCACGCATCGGCATTTGCCCTGACCCCGCCGTAAACGGGGGAAATGACGACACAAGTCGCGGTAATGACCTCGATGCGCGGCAAAATGCCCTACTTGTATCTCGGCGAGCCAGATGATGATGAGTCCAAAGGGTTTTGCGAGCGAGAGATTACAGCTGCCATTCATGGAAGCCGCAGATCGTCCACATTTCCGCCGCTGCTGATTCGCAAGGCCTCTGAATGAATCTCCCCAGTCGCAAAACTGCGCTTTTACGCATTAAAATGTCTCGGCTGATAATTGATTTTCTATTAGACACGGTCTCAGGCGTTACTTTGTGGAACTGCTTCATCATAAAATAAAATAAATTGCTTTGTTCTATTTCACACTTTATTTTAAATATCGCGTCCCGGGGTTCTGCATCTTATGCTATCATCAGGTGTTCAGGTATCACCCGATGATAGCATAAGATCCAGAAACCCGGGACGTGCTATTTAAAATAAAGTGTGGAATAGAACAAAGTAATTTATTTTATTTAAAATTGATTTTTTTTCTGAAAGGTTACGTTGCCTTTTTCACTCATAGTTAAATAATGCGTAAAATTATAAGTTTTGTCCTTTAGAGTCAATGTCTCGCCTTTCACGGCAGGATTAATAGTAGTTAAGAAATTACATAAAAAACTCAAGTCCCGAAACTGAGTAAAACTATTGATAATCCACCGCAACTAACGCCAATCGTGCATCTACAGTGGTCGAGAAAAAATGTGCGTATATTGGTATATGGTCAAATGGAATAAAAACTGTTCAAGTGCCTACCTATTGAAATTTCAATTTTCCACATTAGCACAACTTAAGCTAATTTCCACAATAATCGTGGAATATGCAAGTATTTATTTCGACGTGGAAAAATTCCACTCCATCACGCTTCAATCTTCGGATTTTATTGAGGACTTTTAAGGGACCTTTTGGAGAAAAGAGGAAACCCGGCATATGCTTTAAATTTTGCAAAATTGCAATTATAATATATTTTATTTTAACAAAAACTTAACTACTTATATCCTTTACCCGAATGGAAAATAAAACCGACGAGAAATGAATACCCAGAAAATGGTTCGAAAATGTATTTAGCATGGGAGAAAAAAAGGCGAATACCCGTCTTGTGTACATAGAGGCAAATATTGGCATAGATAATACAACACCGCACTACAGTGAATCTGAACCATTCTCCTCACCAACCGAATAATCGATGCCTTCATATTTTTTATGATATCTTGTCATACAGCGATGAATGAGGCCTCCCCGCCGATTGTTTTTTGCTGCTCTCGGCATTATCTCGCCGATATTATTGAATGGGCGAGTTCGTTCACCCTTGGACTTCCAAGCAGTTCACGACAACAGTTATGATAATACGACGGTTTCGCCTATAACCCTGTTCAACCAACTGATTAGAGAGAACATCTAGCCTGGTTGTAGTGATGAATATATGGGCCTTCATGCATGGTCGCCAAGGGATACAAGGAGTTACATTGTGGGGGAAATGCTACTGAGTTGCAGCTCTCGCAAATAAATGCTTCCTTGCACATTTTGTTTACAATGACGGGTATTTACTAATGTTACTACGCATATTGAGAACAAGTCATGGGGAAAATTTTGCTGAATTAACCTTCTTTGCCGGGTGGTCAAAAATCGAAAAGGAGTAGTAACAAAAATTTTGATTTCCCACCACAATACCGCTTAACTTTAACATGTAATTAATTTCCAAAATCGACAAAAAGAAAAAAAAATATTGAACAAAAATCAAAGTATGAGGAGATACCTTGTAGAAATCGAGGATAGATAAGATGGTAAAGATGAAACAGTCGTTTTATTTCCAAAGATTTCATTTCTTAACCGACCTTGGTTTCGACAATATACGCTTTCTTTATCATACCTTGGTAATGAAGGTAGGTTACCATGGAATACTTAAGAAGCATTCTGGAAGGCTCCCAGAATGCTTCTTTAAGTACTCCATGGAAAACTACTTTTATCGTTAGAATACTTCAATAATGATAATATATCGTCCAAACCTATGACGGTTAAGAAATGAAAACTGTGTTAAAAACAGCTGTAATATTTATCATGGTATCGATTTCGCCGGCCTCGGTGGCGGCGAGGTAAAGTCCTCGCCTGCCGAACAGGAGGTCGCGGGTTCGAGTCCCGCCTGGGTAAGTTACCCTTATCCAGAGCAGGGTTGTTTGTGTACGTTATATTGTTATCATGTTATTAACCCCGAGGTACAAGGCCGTACAGAGCTGTTCGGTGGTAAGAAAATAAAGAAATTATTGAGCTAGCCCATAAGAACGGTCGGGTGTCCCCCGCGCGCCGCCCTTGGAACAATTCTTCCCCAGCATCGGCATGAGACAACCGCGGTGGCGGCGCTGTAGCACCCGAATCTCCGCACTGCCGACACCGCGAAATGCCTTCCTATTCTCGCCTCCAGCACGGCGCTGCGCGCTGCCTGAATGGTTCCCATGGAGACAGGATGAATGGGGAGGCTGTTTAGCGAGAGAGAGAGAGAGAGAGAGAGAGAAGGGGAATGGGGTCTTG
This sequence comes from Ischnura elegans, assembly GCF_921293095.1. NCBI lineage: Eukaryota > Metazoa > Arthropoda > Insecta > Odonata > Coenagrionidae > Ischnura > Ischnura elegans. Next base: position 89,537,502 of record NC_060252.1, read on the forward strand.
TCTCTCTTTCTCTCCTCTCTCTCTCTAGGAGCCTGACCAGACGGAGAGCGAGCTGTGTATGCCTTTTTATCAGTCTTTCGCCTCGTGGGAGTGAGAGACTAGCAATGGGGAGAGAGACCTCCTTCCCTCTCTCTGCTTTTCATTCATAAAAGAGGGGTACATCCCTCTTCGCTTCGTCCCCACTCTCTCCTCTCCCGACTCAAAGCAGACCGCCCCTTCCACTTCACATGCACGGACTAACTGAGGCTCGCCGCCCTCCGCGCACCGATTTCTCTCACGCTCCGCCAGAGGGGAGTGGAGTCGCTGCTGCTGTCTGCCCCCTCGGGCGACGGAGAGAGCAGCTCTATTATCGCGAAAGGCAAATAGAAAAACGTGGAGGGGGGGAAGAGGGTGATCCTCCATCGCTAGAGCATTTAAGGGTTGTTTCCTAAGTTTCCTCGCGAGGGTGAGCTGGGAGTTTCCGGCAATATGATGCTTTGGATGGCGGAAAGAATTGAGATCAGCTATCGAATGAGGATTTTCAGTATTCCCTCGAATCAGATATGACACTACAGCGTGATGGTACTTGAAATTGTAAGTTTTCTAGCTCAGCCCTGATATTAATTCCAGCTGGAAGCTCCGTGATATTTGAAGGCTCCATCTGCAAGAAGCGAGGGAATATCCTTAATAAAGGGGTCGTTCAGTCATGCGCGAAATAACAATTTATTAAACTAAGTCTGTAGGCGGTTGGAAAAGATAAGTTAGGGAGAAAAAAATCTTCATCATATGGTAGTTATATCGCAATTTTTAAAAATCACGTGATTACTGAAGAAATTGCACAAATCAAGCATATCTAGAATAGAAAACTCGACGGTTTCCACTACCATATCAGTACCCGTATTTATTTTCCGGATACATAAGACTCGGGTCTGATCAGGAATCCAATGGAGTCTGGACTAATTATATCACGCCTGACATAGCTTGATCATGTTTTATCAGTACCAACAGAGGCGTAACTAGGAATATGCTTTGGGGGGATGGGAGGGTCTGGGGGTGAGGCCCCCCCTCCGAGCAACAGGGGGTCCGGGAAAATTTTTGAAAAATTACATGCCTGGAAATACATTTTACATAATTTTGGCACTTAAAATTCCACTTTGAGTACATGCAGTAATTATATGTCAAAACTAGACAATAGTTTAAAATATTTTTTTCTTTTTCTCTGAGGCTTTGGGGGGGGGGGTGGATCTATCCCCCTCAACCCCCCTACCCATAGTTACGCCACTGAGTACTAAATTGAAGTCTTAGGTTTGTTTATATTGTTAGGTAGGTTTGGTTGTTAGTACAGGTTTGATGTAAAATTTAAACCAAGAAATAAACTGATTTAAATCCCGTTCAGGATCTGATCTGATATCTTCTAAGGTCTGATTTAGAATGTGATCCTGTCACATATCTTGACTGGGATCTAAATAAGCGCAATTCATGATCAAAATTTTCGATTAGACCTGATTTCGCCGATGGGTTTTTAAATTCATCATTTCCATGATCCCTTTCGAGTTCAAATTCCACCACTACAAGCAGACTGCGTAGCGTCCACCCCACCTTTAGGTACACCTTCGAGCCTTCAAGAATCCACTTGAAGAATTTCGCCTTCGTTCTATCCGGCGCTTAGTTCACTATCTACGTTGCAACATTCCCGATTACGGGGATTTATTTTCGGTCGCGAACACAAAGCATTGGCATGGGGGAATTCCCGTTCTTCCTATTTGCGTGGTGTCCTCATGTGAGGTAGGTACTCGTAGGAGACAGGGAAACACCACCGCTCATTGCACACACCCAGCCCGTCCCATTAGGGGGGCCAGACCACGTGACCGCTCGGGGGTATGGGTAGGGGTGGGGGCGAGGGGTTATCACCTGTTGCTGTCCCTTACTGAAAGGGCTCCGGGAGCGGTGGGAAGGGAAGGAAAAATTCCTCGGGATTGCCGAAGGGAGACCTAGGGCGAAAAGAAAGCAATGTGGTGGGGCGAAATATTTCCGCTGAATCCGACGCGAATTTACAGGTGCCGTGATTTCCCACGATACAATCTCGACACGTGCGACACCGTAAGAGATTGAATACGACTTTTAATCCACCGGAACGGGTGGAATCTTAAGATGCGTTAAGTATAGATAAGAGGGTGGATGATGTGTATTTCAATCAATGGAATGTAGTGTCTCACCAACTGGCTTAATATGTTCTTTATTAAGGTCTTGACAGTTCAGCAGTATTTGCATGATACCGTAGCAACGCATTTGCACATGAACTGAAAGATTCGAGATTCAATATCGAGATTCGCGCTGAGAAATCAAAATGGAAGGTAAAGTGAAATTCGCACAGTATTTCAGCATGGATTAAATCAAAATTATTAACCCTGAAATTGTGCGAATATTATTTCGAGGATGTTTGTATTGGGGTCATTGCCAGCCAAAATTCAGGAAAGTATTTATTAAATTAAATTACATATAATTCACTGATATAAGCTATGATGTTGGTGTGCAGAAGTTGTCGACCGATAGATCACCCTTGATGAGGAGTTGTATAACCTAGCACACTAATTGCTGATCAAAATTCCAGCTATTTATCGGTTATATTTTCATAGAACCATACAAGCAGTCTATCAAGGAAGACATTGAATATTCTTCATCAAATGCGAGAAAATACATACAGATTTGTTATTAAAGGGCATTGATATAATATATAACTTGATGGAAACGATGTTTATAATTAATTCCTCAAACGTTCGCTGTCTCTTCGACGCTATGCTCTACATAATCAATGGTAACGATTCCCATTTAGCTTGGAGAACTGGAACTAACCAGGAATAGTTTATCAGGCAAATGATGTCTAAAATGGAAAAATCAATGGTAATCACAATAACAATTTGCAATTCTAATAATTACAGACCCTAAATTTTGGCTAGACTAATCTGTTAATAGTTCTCTACTACGGCAAAGTGGGGTCTAAAAATATATGAACTCTCATTTGTGCTTCGCATGCTTAATCTTCAACACATTCTTGTTTCAGAGGACAATTTAGTTCCTTTTTTCCGAGTTATCTGAAGAACCTTTTTCGCCGCTAGATAAGAACTTCCGTCTCACTGCGTGGAAGATATTTAACGAGCAAATCTGTTGCCATTTTCCGCCGAGGAGTTCCTGTCAAATGACCATTGTTGAAGAATACCTGGAGTTGTCTCGAAGTATCATCTCCTGGTAACGTTCCCTTAGTGCTAAGGACAGGCTGTGCTTTTAACCAAGGATTTTATGCCTGTTAACTGGAGATATTCGCGCTAAGTCTCTTCCAAGTAGCTGTATTTCTTAGTTATTTTTTAGCTGCTGTATTTCTTAGTCAGTAATTAAGAATGAATGCTGAGTAAAATTATATCGGGTTGGCAACCGAGAGAAATAGGAAGTTCATTTTAGTTCAACCTAGCAGCGCTCGAGGGCATAATCAGTGCTCAATCAAATATTCACCTTGATGACGAGAAAAGAGGCGGATCTTCACTCATTGGATTGAAATCACGAGGCTGACAGCCGGAAATACAATTATTCTCCTAAAGCGCGCTACCTTACTCAATATGGAATACGTAACGGATCTGGCCATAGAATGAATACGTTTATAATTTTGCATTGTATGATTCCAAGGCACTTACTTCAGAGTGAATAGTACAGATGTTTTCCGGGTTTGAACCACAAACTTTCATCTATCAGTGTAATAGGTATTTCGAAGACTACCGCGTGAACGGCGGTGAAATATGCATGGATTGCCATGAGAAAAAGCACCTCGAGTTGCCATCCTTGATGGACCGCGAGTGCTAATCATGTATTACTATGAGCCTCGGGAGCTGCCATAGGAATTCTGGAATCTGAATGTCGTAGTGGCCAGCGCAGTGGTACGGAAAGCCTTAAGTTCGAAGTTCGTAGTCCAGGGGAATAACTTTACTTATGGCAATTCATGTATATTTCTTCTAACTTCTTCCCCGCGGTCTTCAGCCCTACCTCCTCACGCGGCTAAATCTTAAGGAGCGGCCCTTATCAAAGCGACAGCTTGGAGCACCTTATCGCCTTGGAGACGGAAGTGGACGACCGGGACTCGCCCAATGACAGTCTTCCCAAGGCTCTCACCATGTTTACAAGGAAGAAGTACCACTATGGTGCAACTGGCGAGATGGAGGAAAAAAATCTCTAGTCTCCTCGTGGGAAAATTCCGCCAAGTGTACCTCGTCGACTATCCGCAAAGAAACCGCCGGAAATATTGTTACTATACATCTACATACTACCAAGCAAGTCGCCAGGAGAGACCTTTGGCAGGGGGTGTTAGGACGCCAGCCGATCTCACATAAAAATGCAAATTCTCAAACTAATAAACGACTAGCATTTATTGAAGTCCTTCATGGTTCGGGGGAAAAACGAATTTCCATTACTAACCGTTCGGCAAATTATTTCTTTCAATTTATCGCTTCTGTCGGACCAGGATATACAAAGGGGCTCGAATATGATCTTCTCCAAGTCGCTCTTAAAGATATTCCTTCTCAATTGCTCAAGCAAACTAAGCCAATCCTATACCCACGTTTGAATACCTTTGCAAGCGCAAATTCCTGGCAAAAAATAACATACAATACAATATCTATTAGCTCGTACAAGGAAGAAGAATCAACCCGTCGTCAATTGGTTAAAATTCGGAGGTTTTACGGCTTCAGGCGACAAATCGACTTATTTCCTTCAAAATGCCTTGTTAATAAATTCACTCGCCGTTTCTGGGATAATTGCATGGGTATTTAATAGTTTCCGATAGTGGTTTGGTATAAGAAAATGAATTAGGTTGTGAAGTAGTCCGTAATTCTTTTCAAACCCACGACTTGTATTAATCAAGCTATAAGTTAATTTCCGTTATCTTGAATAGCAAATTCGCAGTCTTAATTGAGAGTAAAACCAAATCAGAAACTCATGGAACTCCACCTCCATGATGAGTTGAAGGTTTTTTCTGCTTAAAAATGCACTGCTTGTAACACTGAATTAAACATAACGTCGACAAGAGTAATTTCGGTTATCGACACTACATTGGCGAGTATCATGATGATAAACGTGAGCTTGGCATCTTAGTTTCGAAATGCCTCGAAAGTTATTCAGGGTCTCTTTGAAGCATGGCTTTTAAATGAGTCGCAAATTACTTGTGCGTCGTTATTTTCCTGCGGCGCACAACTTGGGACGTGTTTGCGGCTGGCGGAAGGGCGAGGAGAATGAAATAATGAATGAAGCAAGTTGGAAGTAAAACAGCATAGTCAACTCGGCCGAAGATGAATTGCGAAGAACAATATGGCAGTACGGTTGTTTTACATTGTGGACGCTAGGTGCCGTGTTACCGGGGCGGCGCGGAGGGTAGTCATTTTTCGAACTACCGAATATTGGTGTTAAAAATAATAATGTAATCTCCCCAGCAAAAGAATCAGCATAAATATGTAGTCAAATGTATTACGCGAAGATTGTAATAATGTTAAAACGTTTAATGTTTTCGACCTCTTGAAGTGTAAAATGACAAGGAGATTATAGTTCCATCATATGATCATGTTAGTGATCAAGGCGCGGGAACACGCGAGAAACTCACTCCACTGACGGGCATCAAACCACGTTCCTATGCATAGAATGCGAATTATTATAATCATTCAAAAGTGAAAATCATCTATAACGATCTTTAATGCCTTCTTTGTCATCCTTAAAAATAAATAATAAATGTTGGTAGTAAAAATTAACAAAAACTCACACAAATGGTGACGCAAACTTAAACCCCTACCAAAAGTCAAATTCTAATGCTCTATTACCCCAAATAAACGGCATGAAATTCACAGATTTCTGAAAATAATCCTTCTGGTGCCAAGACACCTTACCGAATAGCCACTTCTAAGCTCCTTTGTGCATTCTTGTAACGTCCACGGCCCAGCTTTGACAACTAAGTGCTAGGAAATATGAACTAAGGTTGGCCTTCGGTAAGCTCACGTGTTCACGGACTGACTTAACGAATTTATTTAACAATATATTCAACTATACAACTATTAGAGACGGAATCGAAAGATTTCTCCCATTTTCACGGCATTTAAATAGAAACTAATGCCTTGTTATAAAATACAATTAGGTTTTGTTAAAAAAATTGTTAATTTACTAAAAACAACTTTAATTGGAACCGCGAATATTTTCCTCAACTGAAACGAACTAATAAGACCTTGATCGAAATCCGATATTGACTTCGGCGAAGTCTAAGAAGATCGTCCCCTTAGGCTGGTATTGATTTTGTAATATTTTTTTGACAATTGCTCAACGCCTGAGAAAGGAACAGATGCTAAGACTGCGAGTCGTGTTGATCACACATGGACACGACATTGGGGCGCCACCTTCCAAGAGGAAGATAGTGGAAGTAACAAATCCTCTTTGCTCACAAGAACGATGTCGCAGTCGGGAGAGAGGCAAGATTTTTATGCGCACGTGAATTCCTCGAGGAGGTGAACGCTCTTCCGACACGCCACTCGGTAATGACTGGAGTCCCATTTCTTCCTTGCTCACTTCCACTGTGCGTGGAAAGCAACATTCGGTGCCGGCTTACTATTTACCGAGAAATCCGCCCATTTCCCTTACCTAGGCACTTGAGCAACACCTACGGGATAAGACTATTTTCTTTTCAGAACGGCGCAATAGCTTGCCCCTGAAAGATCGGGGAAACTACCTTCCGACGAAAGGATTTTCCATCAATTTCCCCTGAGAATTAAATGACCTACGATAAGTCAAAAAGGCAATCATATAAAAGTTATCTTTACAGAGCGCCGAGCTATGCAAATTAGTGGGGAATTAAATATGTGTACGATCGAATGAACTCCATCTGCCGCTTGTCGACTGTTCAGGAAACCAGTCAAGAATCTGTGGGGGAGGTTAATCAAAATCAATTTTTGCCCTTCACTACATTGCAAAATACGCTTTTCACTCCTACTTACTGCGTAATAGCGAATATTCAATAACAAAGAAAAAGCTTCAGCTTCGAACAGGCATAAAAAATGCACTATGTGCCACAAAAACTTCGAAAAATCTTGTCTGGTAAGATTTAAAATATGAATGAGGAAGGGGTTTATTTTCATGAATGTTTCCAGTACACTATTCCTCATTAAAAATTTTCACTAATGTAAGATAGTATAGACAGAAATGGCGCCAAAACTTTTAGGGGGGGGGGGGGGGGGAGCTGTAAATTCGTTCACCACACACGTTGTCTCGAAGATGGTCGCACATTCCAGCCGTCCGCACTCAAAGCTAGATGTCGCTGCATTCGCTTTACTCCTCGACGAATCACAAAAATACGCGTGTAAGCCAGCGGAAGGATTTCGAAGCCCTGTCGGAAGAAAATGGTTAAATTGAGCTTTGGTAAGTAGCTGTTGGCGACTTCTTTCTGGTTAACAGCTCGAGAGAAATGAATCCGCGAATTTAGCACCATGGTAAACTCCAGAAAAAAACGATACTTATAGAGATAGCGAACAATAAGTCCACAGAAAGATAAAACTTGAGTACTCTAAATCTATGCTAAAACATTATACCTTGTAATGTAGATAAAGGTATTAAAATTTTGCACGCGGCAATTTAAACCATGATGTTTTCGGAGTTCGGCGAAGAACGCAAGAGTTTCTCCGCTAGTGAAGACCTTTGACAACTATAAAGTTTAAAGAGCATTGGAAAAATAGCGTTGCCACAGTTAAATGGAAGTAATGATGTGATAGGAAGTTCGATGATTGCGGCCCTATTCCTCAAAGCCTAGTAAACCAATTATAGTGATGATAAATAAAAATAATGACGTAAGTAATTTCTACGAAAGCTGATGCACTACGCCCTGGAAAATACCTAGGTCTTTCCACGCAGATTCATCATTGAATGTCATCTCCAGTGCGAATAGAACTCCCGTGTACTCAACAAGTGAGGCGATCAGCTGACTACGGCCGAGCCGGTCTTCCCCTACACCGCCACCCCACCTCAACGGAACTTCCCCTCGGCGCCCTTACCGACCAGCGTGATTTCCTCCACCCCGGCCAGCCGGCGACGAAGCCGCGAGACCGCCGGGGATGACGGCCTCAACACACCCTGGATTGATGCTTTAAAATATCGAATACTCAAGCACCACAGGCGTAATCACTTTTCTGAAGGGATATCACTTTCTATTAAAGAAGTTTTATAAAAAAGGCCACTCGATAATCAGAAAAAATACTCTCGAATGCAAACGCGACATAATACGCACTTATTATTCGCTTTCGGTTTCATACCCATATTTCTCAACGCTCATTAAGTTGGTTCACAAGCTAAGCCTGCCATACGCCGTTAGTATGGACGCCGGGGATCACCTTGAGTGTATGTAATGCTAATGTTATCAACGCCAAGGGAGTTACCGAACGTTTGTATCAGTCGCTGATTAGCACGTTCCTCGGTGAAAGAGATGTAAGTTACGAAGACAGTTAGCCAGCAGAGAGATTTACAGGGGACTCTTGCAAAATTGCAAAATTTTAAAGATGTGTCTATAATATGACATTGTTAGATTTACTGATAGAATTTCGGAGAATTCGTCACGAGACGTATATGAAGTGGTCTTGGATACTATCCCAACGTTCCAGGATCACAGAAAGTGGCTTCTTGAGGTTGATGAATGAACAACACATGCACAGGTATTATGGAAAAGATGAGCAAGGTTCGAATAATACACCACTTAACACCTATTGAGACGCAACATCAACACACTCTCATTGGCCGCTAATGCTGGACTCCGGAAAAGATAACTTTGTAGTATGCTTCGCGCACTTAATTAGAACCGCTCTTAAAACGAAGGAAACCGAAAAGTACGCCACGCGACCAGATAAATTTACCCCATGTATTAACCACGATAGTTACAACATTTAAACAAGTACGATGTAGCTAAATTCAAACTGTTTTCTAGCACGATTATCAATTAGGGAGGCTATTTTAACACGAGGCAAATTTTTCGAAATACATTAGTGAAGGAGCAATTTTGATCGGAAACGTTGGTTATACTTGGTTCCGCAGCGGACTTAAGTTTGCACACGAAAGGATAAATTTATTTCAAGCGTACCAATTTTGCCGGAATGGACGAAGATGAAGCCTTCGCCGGAGAAGTACAGAAGTATTACATTTTAACACCGCAAATAAATCCGAAGGTTCTTTGAACTTAAAAATATTCTCTAGAATCACTTCAATATATACTTTTAAGTGGAAAATTAGAATACTTATATTTTATTAGACGGACTTCATGAGTGTATGACCGAAATAAAAGGTTGCATTGCCAAACTGCCTACTCTTTACGTCTTCATTAGGACCAAACGGAGAGGCAGTAACCATAAATATTTCTTGCGTGTGAGAGGGTAACTTATTAAGGCAATCATTTCAGGGAGGGGAGGGGATTAGTCTAACACTTTTGAACCCTAACAATAGGGGGAAATTGAACTCCACCACCAGCTCGCTACGGGGGTTTCAACCAACTAAAGTTACAAAGGAAAATACAAATGAATCAAAATGACTTACCTCGAGCAGCCACTCCGCCACGACCTTCCGATTGGCGGGGGTCACTTCGGTCTGCACGCAATTGAAGTAGCTGCTGGCCGACGGGGAATTCCTCTCCTCAGCCTTCAGCATGTTCTGGAACACTCGCTCATCATTGACTAGATGAGGATCTTCGTACGCCCGGCACTCACAGCCTCTCTCGGGCTCAAAGCACATTAAATCCATCTTCGACTTGTCCAGAGCTATGCGACGGTAAAGGAATCTGAGTAGATGCGAGGAGCGACGCGAAAAAGAGAAACAAACACAGATCAGAGCACCATGAACAACTCAAAAGCGGCCCGCGTGAGGTAATAACGGGCGACTGTCCTGGGTGATCACCGCGAATTGAGTCCTTAGGTGCATCCGAAGAGGATGTTTACGCAGTCCAAAGAAAAACACGGGAGCGAGAAGTCCTTCGTCGATCTCTATAAGCACAGAGATAGAGCTGCAGGTTTACGGAGATGATCCTTGCGACCGGCAAGCACGTTACCTCCGAAAACTTAAAAACCCGCGTTGTTCACGACGATCTGTTTTTCCTTTCGGCGAGCGGCCCCTGCTATTCCGGGCAGCTCAGGGAAGATTCCACGGGTCTTCCCGGTAAACCGAAAAAAACCTCCCTTCTACTCCTGAACAAAACCTTCCCCTCGTCCGCCGGCTTTGCAGAGCAGCCCACCCCTACGGACCAAAATTTGGCCGAGGTTACGGGATCCGCCCGGCTAACAAGTGTTCCGACTTTAAAGAGGACGAGAAATGCTAAGGAAGGCCAGAAAGAGGCACACTTTGAGTTTTTCTACAATTCTGCACACTAGCTGCGGTGGGGATCGACGTAAAACGTGTCTGAGTTTACAAGAAAGTCAAGGCATATACTAGAGCGACTAAGCTTGCGAACTCTCCACACCGCTGCTGACACGAAGGAAATTCAATAAAATGTTCAGCCGTGAGAGCAAATCCTACCTTTCCACGCAACAGGCACCGTAGTACTATCGACAAAGAGGAGGGATATATATCACAGGGGGTCGGTGCTGAAGTGCTACACGTAATTCGCTGGGGGTACACTATCGAGGGAAGGCACTTGCGGGAAAGGGCTGGATAGGGATACTTGCGAGCGCTATAAGGTCTTTCTCTGGCGGTCTACCAGGCCAGAATGAGCAGTTGATCGTGCGTTGCTGCCAGGCTCGACCCGTCTGCAAGTGATCCAAACACACTCCCCACCTCCGCCCTCCCCTACAACTTTGAGTCACTCTCGCTTGAGCAGCGCTACTCTGCGGCAGTTTGGGAACCTTCTCTCTATGCTGCATATCTCGGTGTCCCCATCCCACTCCCTAGTCTTCCCCATCCCTCCCCCCATCATACACGGCCAGCAGCTAACCCGCTCGCCTCAACTGAGATGGGGCCCAGGGGGATCATCACACAAAACACGAAGGCTTAATTTATGCAGGGTGATTCAGGAAGAATCTGCAATACTTCAGGAGGTGGTTGGGGAGACAATTCTAAACATTTTGTGCCCTATCAGCATTGGGCCGCAACTCCTTATTTACTAAGCCATGGCAACACACACATTATTTTGGGTGCACTTTGCATGTTACCATGAAAACGGTATTTTTTAGGGTATCAAGTCTTTTCATTAAAACGATTTATTGTATTCTTTTTTCAAGGTTAGGTGGCTGGTAGCCCAACACCTTCATTTACGCTCCTATTGAGGCGACTTTCGAAGTAATATTTAGAGGTAAATTATATTCTTATTAGGGATGAATGATTAAAATTACTCGTAAAAAAGAGAGTTAACCAGAAAAAGGATTTTGAGGAAACGTTACGAAGGAGAATGTAGAAGATGGTTTACCATACGCATGAGGATATGGTGAAGGTGGTGGGTGAGAAGAGAATACGTCTATCTTCTATATTATTTCTACTGTATCGATACCTTTTTCTCAACTTATACGCAACCAAACTCTACAAATGAGGTACCAAAATGCACAGAATTTATCAGAGAACATGAGACGGCATATCTTACTTCCTAAATATTGCAATTGTGTCCTAAAATTGGTTTTTAAATAATAAAAAAAAACCGGTAAATATTCCTGACGTTAGCGGCGCAAAAGCTGATAAATTTATTCATAAAATATCATTGTTCATAAATATCTTGCATTCTTTAAATAACTTTTATCAAAATGCGGATGATTCCACATTCAAGTCTCTTGTTGATACGTAAGTATGAGTCATCATGAGCGTTTAACAGAGGATAGTGTAATTACTTCCAATGTTGTGTTTAAAGAGGTCCTCTGACCTCAATTTGTACATGAACATTCCAATTAAATTTGTACATAAGACCCTCCCTTTTTTTCTACATTTTAAAATTAGAAACGCGCCTATCCCTCTGTGGACCTGCATTGAAAAGAGCGGGGGAAGCCCGCTGGGAGCTGGCGCATCACGCTCGTAGAAGATAAAGTGCATCCACAGGGTTTGAGTGAAGAAGATAGTACTGAGTAGGAAGGGGATGCTGAAAGCTGTATTGGATGATGTATGGTAATTGGAGAAGGGAGATGAAAAGGAAAGGGTTAAAAGATAGAATGGAAGTTGATTTAATTTATTGAAAAAGAGAGATGGCAATTTTTCCACAAATTCATTTCATAAAGTACGACGCGTTTTGACTGTCAGGGCATCCTCAAGTGCAATATGTATTACATATTGTTGTTGAGAATGACTTGACCGTCGAAACGCGTCGTACTCTGCTAAATAAATTTGTGGAAAAATGCCATGCATCTTTTTCATAAAATCAGGACATTCCACTACGCCTCACCTGCCTCAGTTACTTTTATGATGGAGATTGTTGGCCTTATCGTGAGGGAGCGCTGGCTAGTTATTCCTTATTAACCAACCTTATAATAATAATGTCAAGTAAAGTATGCATAAATATAAAGGATTAATAAAGTAAATATATGAAATAACTAAACGAAAGTACAATAAATAAGGAGTCAGGCTAAGTAAGTAGTCTACTCTTAATACTTCTCAACGAATCACAGAAGATATCGCTATCTGGATTATTCTCTAGAGCAGGGGTTCCCAAACGTTTTTGTACCCGGCCCCCCCCCCCCCCCCGCTACACATATCAGCTTTCCATTTTGCAATACCCTATTTCAACGGTGCCGTACATACCAACTCCTACTTGTACAAGTACTTGTACTCGTACAAGTATGTGCCTACTTGATATGGTGAGTAGGTAGATTTTTTGTTCACTGTTGAATGCGGTAACGCAGAATGGAAAGATTCAATAATTGTACGTATGATGAAAATTAAAACAAGTATTACATGAAAAACGAATATAATTACCTGTAACCTTCTTTGATAAAGTTTACAACTTTATTGAAACTTTACAAAAACAATTATGAAAACTTAGGAAGACTTTATTTCAAACATCTGAGGAAATTATTTTTGTAATTTTTTTAATTTATTTCATTTGGATGTCACGCCCCCCCTGGAATTTCTCCACGCCCCCCCATTTTGGGAACCCCTGCTCTAGAGAGACATAAGCCGTGCTAGCAAGAGTAAGTAGCTCGAACTGCTTGACGTCCACCCTTCCGAACTAACATCGAAAAGGTAGTGTGTGTCTATTTCTACGGGTAAGGGCATTAATGTTTATTAAGCTTGATAGATACATACAGTCAACTCCCCCAGTCAAAATATTTCGGAGAAAAATCGCGTCATCCATATTTCTCCTTGCATAAGGAGGAGAAATTTTGAAGTTGGGGTAGTCACTCTTGATAAAAATTGGTCCATCACTTTTCAAGCATAATAGTTATTTAATTCAAGTTAAGAGCGTTGTTGATAAGTTTCTCATTTAACGTTTCATGCTGGTTTCTTCAAAATTTTGATTCAGTATCCATTTCGCGGTACGTATCAATCTAAATATTTTCCGCATATGTCTATAGAGAATTGTTCAACCCCCGCAGTGAAGATAAAGCATTACCCACTGCGCAATAATAATTGTCCCACCACTCACAGCTACTTATACTGTCTGTAAAAAAAGCAAGACACCCGAGTTTGAGGAGTTCTAGCGTCTGAAAGAAGCAATCAATTTCAATGCAATGAAATGCATACAAAAGAGAATTTATTCCTATGTTGGATCATGTACTTTTAAATCACTTCGGCTCCATAGTATTTCCTGTACTTCATTGTTCCTCAAAAAAGTACCCGTTTTTTGCGTTTAAAATCAAGTTGCCCAAATTTAAACGCTTGGTATTCCCGTAGTTTTCGTTCCAGTAACTTGGAATTTTGATGTAAGAAAGCCAGATCTAGTATTACCAGTTTTCAGAAAACAAATTGTTCATACCACCAAAATCGATTGATTTGTTCTAAACATGCTCTGCTAACTTCGGAACCAATGGGTCAATTGACAATTGACTGGTACGGATGTATGCTGTACTATGAATGCAATGCTGGTAAGTATAAAATTTAAATTATCTATCCCAAATAATGTCACATATCACTTATTATTTATCTTGATGCTTCTGTACGTGTACCGGCAGCTGGTAGTCAGGGCTACATCTACATTCTTCCACGCAAGCAGCCTCAATTGGCAAATGACAAGGAGTGTTAGGACACCAGCCGTTAACTAAAATAAGAAATACGCCCGCGAAGTTCCGCCTATCATTTATTAGAGTCCTTTATTGTTCGGGGAAAACAAATTTCTTCATCTGTCCGTTGGGCAAGTATTCTACCGATTAAGGTAGGTTTCCATGGAGTACTTGAGAAGTATTCAGACAGCCTCCTCTTCCTTCATGGACATCCCTCTTCAGTTAACAATAAGGCGCTATCATTCTATGTAAAAATCCTATTCTCTTCCTTTCTTTCCCTCGTTTACATAATATTATACTTTCTAACATTGTTTTCACATTCGGAAAAATAAATCTCTTAATCTATCTTTTCTGTCGGACCTGGAAATACAGCCATGCCCTAATATGATGTTCTCCGGGTAGCTGTGGAAGATAGCTTCCAAGCGTCTAGCGCTTCTCGTCTTATTTATTTTTAAATCAGTGTAACGCTTTCTGATCCCCCGTAAAAGTTTCTGACGAATCGCGTAGCTTTCCTTTGCATTTGCTAAGGTGTGATGGCGTTTACGATCGAAGACAGGGCTTTACACTACACGTTGCATGTTTCATTATTACTCGATAATATGTACACAAATTGATGTGGTTTTAGAGGAATATAAATAATAATAAATTCATTTATTGCTCTAGGAGCCTGAACTCCTTGAAACATAGTTACAATTTATAAGGGGTGCATTGACAATAAGGGTAACGAAGTAATCATATAAAAATATGAAAAAATAACTTAATTTATTATTCTGTTGAACATTAAACCTATTAATCAACAAAAAATTAACACAGTCTGTAACAATAAATTCAGTTTGCATCCATGGATAACTGGAGAGTAATTCTATAGTAGTATAGACATTCTAACATTTGGCATGCATTAGAGCATGCATGTCAAATTTTAAATTAGTTACTGGATATTTCTCTATGCATTTTCTAACCTCACCAAATTTTGTACTGAAAACCCCTCCCCCTAAATTTTTTCAGTGGTGTAGCCTGTATCAAATGTGCATTTCCCACGGTGGTGAATGGCATTAATATGTCCGCGGTTTCCCACATGAGAATGTTTTTTTTTTTTTTGGCAGCAAAAGTTGTCCATAGGGACATGCACGAGACCCGTGGCTGCTACCGAGCACACCATATGCCAAAGACGACCCTTCGGGAAGAAATTTTTGGGTTTCGTTAATGAGCGTCGAAGGGTTCAATAACGGTGAAAGGGTTTCGGCGAAGAGAGGAGAAAGTCATGCCTTAACTATAGTGTCGAAGTGGTGTTTCGAAGAGATAACGGGAGTAGCGACCCTTCCCTGGCCTGAGTGCACATTTGATGGCCTTGAGATTTGATTGTTTGCGAGACTCATGTAAAGCCTGAGAGTAAATGTGATATGCGTTTGCGAATAGAATACAAGGCTAAAAGAGAAATACTGTGTGAGGAAGAGTAAATATCAATCTTTATTATTGCGTAATAATAATCTGACTCAAGAGTTCAATGCAAGCTTTTGTGTCGCTAATAATAAAATATATTCTTATTTAATCGTCTTAATTTTTACATGTAAATAATTTTTTGCATATTTTAGCCCAATAAACGTCGGTAGAGAGAAACAAAATTTGATGCATTCATCATACGTGTTACGGAAAATTTCAAGTAGAATTTTATTATAATCTATGATTTGTTTTAACTTTGCCTGAATGGCTGTCCGTGAGAAAACAATCCTAAGGGATTCATTATCGCATGGCTGAACGATGATGTCTCTGATTATTTCGATCGATTTTCTTTTAAGCTTCGTTTTCGTTTTAAAATCACCTATTTATCAGCAAAAATCTAACATTTTCCCCATGCAATTAAGAATTGGATATTTCCTAGTCTAACTCATGGATATTTACCTTCTACTGAAAATTCATAGACAGGACTTCAGCGAGAAAAATTGTCCGGTGGGGTGTTATGTGGAGGAGGCCTAAAGGTCGCTAGGTAGAAGAAAAGGCCTAGAATTTTTTCATAAAAAATTAGAGAAAAGTAGCATCAAAGGTTTGGGATGTTACTAATAGAATTCGATAAGAGACAATGACGGCGGCGAAAGGACTTAAAATAAAAAATTGAAAAAGCTTGTAAGAAGAACGCAAAACAATGAGAAGAAAAAGTTATATATTCCTTCAGTGGCTTAACTATGGGGGATGAGGGGATAGATCCCCCCCCCCACCCCCAAAGTCTCAGACAAATAAAAAAATAATTTAAAACTATTTTCTAGTATTGACATGTAATAACAGCATCTGCTTAAAGTTAAATTTTAAGCGCCAAAATGAGGTAAAATGTATTTACAGGCATGTCGTTTTTCAAAAATTTTCCCGGAACCCCTATTGCCTGGGGGAGGGTGGGGTCGCAACTCCAGTTCATCCCCCCCCCCCCCCCCCAAAGCATATGCGTAGTTACGCCTCTGTATTCCTTCATGCATGTTTCTGAATTTTCCTAGTATTTCTAACAGAATGATTTTTCTTTATGGGTAATTTTCCATCATAGTTAGGATTACATTAATCCGCTAGCTTTTGTGTCATATATAGCGTACATGTTGCGTAGTGGATGCTCATGGAAGTAAACCAAAATTTCCAAGGATGGTGTTGTGCATGGTGAATGTTGGTGATGGTTCACCCCCTGCCAAACACCACTCCAGGAGGCTTGCAGGGTAGTATGCAGAAGTATATGTAATAAAAAACATAAATGCCTACTGATCGGCATGCATCATATATTATTTCTAACGTATTAACTGCAAAATGCCACTGAATTAAAAAGTGGTTGATTTGTTCCTAAGCTGCGTAGATGTCTTCTCCGGAGTATAATGCCACTGAATTAAAAAGTGGTTGATTTGTTCCTAAGCTGCGTAGATGTCTTCTCCGGAGTATAATGATACCCGGAGTTATTTATCATCCCGCAATGCCTCATTCCATTATTTGCGGTTCGAGTAAACAAATACGGAAGAACCGCGCCCCACGTTTACTTTCGCATTAATTTTTGTCGGTACACGTCCGCCATTATCCTATGGGTTGTTGTATCTCAAACTAAGTGCTCCTTACAGTAATTTGTAGCTAATTTTGTGTATAAAACATTCTTAAGACTGTTTATTCCCAAAATTTGGAGGAGAAGAGGAACTCCTCGTTCCAACACCTTCTTAAGAAAACTACTGCGCGCGCTTTATTCTTAATTTATTTTTCTGATGGAATGGGAAAGAACCCTAGTATCGCGGGAGTTGCAGGATAATAAACTCTGCTTTTTCCGAAATGGTGATTGATTTGTCCGTCCATGGTTTCGTAAAAGCTTAGTATTTTCACGGTAAGAATAAAAAGAATACGTCGAATGATTGTAATATGCACTTATTTTGTAGCGCTTGTTGTGAGAGCAGGCTTCCAAGTTCGTATGACTTTCTCGCACCATACTAAGGGGAAAATTTATTATAGCTTCTAAATAGGGTGTTGTTTTTGTGCGATATTAAATCGTTTGGTGCACAGGCACTTGACACAACTGGTCTTATCGGGCAAACCTCTTTGTGAATCTTTGCAAGTCTGTAAAACTTCGATGATTTCGTGTGATTTACCCAATTAAACTCTATTAATTATTATTAAGTCGCTTCAGGTTAAATGCCGTAGTCTAGTGATTACTGGTCCATTTTAAATTTTTGGCTTGAAATAATCCAACGAATGTATGTCCAACCAAATTTATTATATCCTTTTTTGTTATACATTAATGCTTACCGCATAGGGTAATACCTTTTGCTAAGTACGTAAGATGAGGTTCCCACCGTATTATAAATATATAGAAATTTTATTGTAAGATTTAACTCATTGTCAGTGCTATTCTAATATCATAGACGAGAACGTAAATTTCGTAATTTTTGCGAATGCGTCTTACGATTCAGAAGATTGTGTCAAACAATATGTGGTGGAATCTTTCCCACGCTCACGAATCTTACTCGTTATCGTATTATGGTCAACCAACGACGAAACTTGATTTCTGAACTCGGCCAGCTCTCGAAAAAAAGTATCAAATTACATCCCGAAATTCGTGGAGTCAGCACACCCGAGCTCTTCCTCGAATGAGGTCTGGGTCTTTCGTATCGAATGACATAGCGGATGATGACATCCAAGAGGAAGCGAGATCTCACATTACCGTGAGAACCTTCACTGAGGACAGGATCCCACGGTTTTCACCGCCGAGAACAACATGTTTTGCTCATCTGGGCTGGCCAAAGGCTTTGAACGTCAGAAAATTGGCCTTATTCCCACGGGCACAGCTTTGAGAAGTATTGCCTATTGTCATGCATATGTATAATACTAGTGTATCTTCATGTCACTGCTCGGTACTTAAAACAATCATTTTATGTGTGATGGTGCACTGAGAGTCATCGGTCGGAGAAAATTTACGGTGATGGACAATAAAATCCTTACATATAGTTAGACAGTGTAGTAGTAGGCAGTGTAATTAGTAATATGCTATTAGAAACAGTGGCGTAACTATGTAGGAATATGCTTTGGAGGGGATGGGATGGCCTAGGATGGCGACGAAGTAAGGGGTCAACGGCAAATTTTTTCACAATTTAATTTTGTTTCTTCTTTAAAAAAATCTATAAGCTGATGGAGTTATGGCATGTCAAAACTAGACAATAGCTTTAAATACATTTCTTTATTCCTGAGGCTTAGGGGGGATCTATCCTCTCATCTTCCAATATTTAGGCCACTGCCTGGAAATTTATTTTGTATCATTTTGGCACTTGAAATTAAACTCTTAGCAGATGCATTAACTAAAGCAGATGCGGATAATCGCGTTCATACATTATGTGATGTCTGAGTGTATTTAATTCGTTTTTTTTTGTTGTTGTTTCATGTTACACTTCATTATTTAACCATTTGCTCACAAATCCGATGTTTAAGGTCTTATGTAATAACCGAATAAATTCGTTGAATCATCGTAGGAAAACATTTTATCGCTAGAAAAATAGGGCAAAATTTCGTTGATAGCATCGATTTTAATTGTCTACTGGTCGGTACCAAGGCCGTAGCGAGCGGCCTGGCTTGGGGTCGAAGTTTTCATACCCTCCCCCCCCAAATTATAGGGAGGTACATTCATATGTTTAGGTATCCCCTCCAAAAATTGTTATGGTCTCGACCTGTGTCGGTACTCGGTACTACTGGGTTAAAATATTTATAATGCTAACAATAAGAATCATCGGTGTTTTTGTCCACTGTCCGTCCGAAACTGTCATCATTACCTAATTTAAAATACAGTTTCCGGCGTAACTCGGTGGAAATCTTTGATATTTAGCATAATGAAAACACTTGTCTGTAACCACACTTCTTTATTCCGTCCGACCAAGGTTTCGGCACAGAATACCATTTTCAAGGTACAGTGGCGTAGCCAGGGGGGGTGCCTGAGAGGGTCCGGACCCCCGGTCCGATCCCCCCCACCGAAATATAAAAGCACAATTATTTTCCTTAGTAGAAGAAAACAAATTATTGAAATATCATGAATTTACAAAGTATTTTTTTAACGAATTAAGTGTTTTCGATTGTGAAAAGTGTTAAAATTAGTTTAAAACCCATTACTTAGTACCATATTTAAAAAAAAATTCCCCCTTGGTTTTGGACAAACCCCCGCAAACGAAATTTCTGACCACGCCTCTGTCAAGGTAACATCCTACATGACTTTCGGACGATGTCCATCATCGAAATTATCCTTAAGTCCTAAAAAGTTTATACCTCGAATATGGCATAATGTGCCGAAACCTGGGTGGGTAGAAATGAAGAAATATGGAATTAGAAATGTGATTTCATTATGCTGATTTAAAATACTATTAATGCGTAGTAAACGACGATCTTATGAAATAGTTTACTGTATTGTCACTAATTTTTAGCGTTTTGAATTTCTGGCGAACCAACCGGATTCGGAATCGATCATTTCCGGCTGACAATTTGTGAGTGCAGCAGCTGAGCAGTATGGAGTTCTTTGTACGTGTATCCATGGCTATTGCTCTCTATCTCCGGTCACTTATCCCCCAGATGGCGCTGTAACGCGCGGACATTATCATGACCCACGCGCGAGCTTTCGGATCAGGTTTCCTGGGCTTCCGAATTCATGAGTTGAGGCAATGAATTACACCTCGAAATTTACGATGCTTACTCACCCTCTCAAAAACATTGGTCAACCATTTTTTTGCGCGGAGGCTCAGTGCTGATAGCAAGTTATCTCCTTTGCCAGTGGTCGATTGAAGCGCTGGCAGCTAGCTGTCAGGGATGCCAAACCCTAGAGGCGCCTAATTTCACTGGGGCAGTTTTTGCTGCACAATAATACCTATGGACTCAGTATAGACTCGGCATGGACTAATTCAGTCGTATTGGTGGTTTTTAGTGCAAATGACAGATCCAGAGAGGAACTAGGGGGGTCAATGCCCCTCCCCAGGGGTATCGAATTTCCACTACATAAAATGGTAATTTTGTTCGTACCAGTGCTGGGAGGTAACCCCCAAAACCCCGACCTAGCCCGCCCCTTATCCCCATCCTGCATCCGCCGCCACTAGAGGGTGTTACAGGTCATATGTTATTTTGGTATGAATGCAAGGTTGTTTTTTTTGCATAGCGTTCCTATGTTCATTCCGTACCCGCCATAATAACAGCGGCGACCCGGGTTGGCAAACGGAGCGTGAAGCGGTGCTCAGAGAGGCGCCGTGGCGTGATTGCGGTCATATTCACGCCAGAGCCATGTGCATTCCGGCTGGGAGATAACTTGGGAGGAAGGGGTGCACGGAGAAAGAGAAGGGGTCCATGGGGAGAGAGAGAGAGAGTGGGAGAGAAAGAGGAAGAGAGATGGAAAAAAGAGAGGCAGCGGAATGCGCCGGCAAAGCAAACGTCTCGGGAATGTGGCGGGGAGGGTGGGACGGAGGGCGGTGTGTTGTCCGACCGAGGGGTCTTCTCATTCCCCTTGGCACCACCACTCGCTTTCACACGTGGACCTGTTCGACATATCGATATCGAAATGGATCGATTGAGTAAATGGTATCGATATTGGTATCGATAGATGGCTCTTAAGTTTACCGATACATTGATATGTGCGATAAAAATATAATTTTTGCGACTTTCATGAGCAATATCTAAAGAAAATCTGAAGACAATGTCTTCTATTTGTTTTTTTTCTACCCATCCTCTAGGAGTGTTAAATTTATGTTTTTGCCACAGTCAGCCAACGCCGCCATCCCTATGAGAAAAAGGAAAGCTTCTCCCATTTCAAACCTCTCGCATCTATATCTTAATCCCACTGAATCTTCGCGCACATCACGGGGATGAATATTCTAAAATATCTTGAGTCACAGGGAATCGGGTTGCTGTGGAAGGTAGAGAGCTTGGCTTCCCATCCCGTGAGCCAGAGTTCAAACCCTGGTGGTGGCGGAGATTTTTCAGAGACGGCGCAATCCCTGCTTGAGTGCTTTGTGGGGAGTACTCCATCACTCCGTCCGTCGAATGGGACGTTAAGCCGTGGTCTCTTTGGTGCCAGCAGGTTTATGTCGACCTCGCGCCGGGCCTCTCTTCAACCCCTCCCTGTCCTTCTCTCATGGCGCAAATTATTTCTGTTTTCAGTCGCCTCCTCCAAATAACATACCACACCATCTTGAGTCATTGCCGTAGATTGTTTAATACAAATGATTTGATGACGACAGGGTAAAATACGGAAATGAACCTCTCATTAGTATTTTCCTTATGTTCATGGACCGCCGGGGAAACACGATTGGTACCTACGCTGTACCTAATGAAAAAGCATGTATCAAGGAATCTCTGCTAAATAGTATCTTTTTCCCTGGCGTATGATTTAGGGAAACGGTTGTATTCAAGTCAGAGTAAATCAAATACGTGACGGATGTAGTATATGTTCACCTTAATTAATTAATACATACTATATCCACATAAACTATATCCTGTACGCGCGTATTTAGTATATTTCACTGTATTTAAGTTCTACATACTATATCCACATATACTGTATCCTTTACGTATTTCACTTACATATTCCACAACATCTCGCCTGACACCGTTGATTTCATTTTAAGTCAGAGTGTTGGATAATAACAATGGATTTTTTTCTTCGGCCTATGTACAATAGTTTTTAAGTACGAAAGGTGAAGAATCTCGTGCTATCGATGTAGAAGACGCCAAAGCTCACTGCCGCAGGAAACTCCAATATCTTTAAACACCGCACGGGTGCGAGCTACTCTCCTAAGCTTACAACTGTAGATAGGTCACGCAAAGGGCGATTATTTCGTCCAGATAAAGAAAAGGGTTCCGCTTTGAATTGTTTAGGCTTAGCTCAGGATAAGCGTAGGAAACTAGAGCATTGACCTCTGCTCTTGCTACTTCGGGGATCGTTGCTAGAGTCACGATTTTACTATGAAATACAAAAACGGTGGAGACGCATAGAGTCATCCTAGCACCGAAAGCCAACTTGTCATTTGTTCCTTACTTAAATATTCACGATGGATTTAAAAAAGTAGGATATCCGGCTATAAATATAAAGAAATATAAAGAAATAACAGGCTAAGATTCAGAAAGGTTTCCCTGGGCCATATCGCACTTCGAGGGTTATTGTATGGGAATGTCCGGGGGATTTAAACCCGTAATCCTTTGATTAGTAGTCAAGTGCTCTACCCACTGAAATACCTCTATTTATCCTTTTTAATTTGTAGTTTACTTCTCGAGTTATTCGCGATTAAATATCGAACCCTTAACCCTCATCGATTCATTTTCTTTATCACTTCAAAATTTTAATTACGATAAATAATCTCATTTTATGCGAAATAACTTGCTAAACACTGAGGATGTAGCTATTGTATCGGTTTGATGTTTTGTTAAGCTGGGGTTTGATTTGTAATTTTAATATCTTCATTGTTTCATTTTTATTGAAATTTTTATTGCTATTATTATTAAATTATTTCAACTAGGCCATTAGCCTGGCGATAACATGAACATACGACGAAAATAATTGAAAACATTATAAGAAACCTTTATAACCTACTTCTTCAACCGATTTTTTTAAAATTACGTTACTTTTTCCGAATAGGCTCAAATAGGCTGGAAGGTCCTTCCAATCCCGTATGGCCCTTTTCCAAAAGGAAAACTGCTTTAAATTTGTCCTTTGTAATTGGCACTTTATCTTGAGCTGGTGATCATTTTTTTCTATATTAAGTTTGGTTTTTTAATGACAGCTCATTTTAATAATCAGTGCATTCAGTAACTCAATAAATAGTGCATTATTAATCAGTGCACTTGAAATCAGCAATCTTGCCGTATGTGTGCGATTTTCTTTAAAATATAATATAAGTTTACGACGCCAAACGTGCCTTGCGAGTGGATCGCCGCTTCTCACAATCACCTATCCCTCTTTCCTCGCATCGGTCTCGAAGGGTTCCTTGTTTACTCTTCTGTGAGTAATTCATTCCCTCAATTGATTTTTTCTCTCGGGAGGAGTGAATGAACCGGGCCTCTAATGACGTCACCAACTCATTAAAAGTGAGCGTCAACTTTCCCGTTTTTTTATTTGAAAATTAGGATATAATTATGAAGATCTAAGCGTGAAAGATGAAGATGAAGATCTAAGCGTGATGAAATGGAATTTTTCCATATTAAAATGAACACTTGCAATTTTCCACGACTATACAATTTTATTCCCACCTATGTTTCGATGTTACTACATCATCTTCAAGGCAAAAAAAGTACAAAAAAACCTTTTTGTATTACACATTGGAGATGATTTGGTAACGTCGAGGACAGGTTGGAAAAATGTTGTCAGTGTTTATTTCAAAACGATAGAATGGGAGATTGAAGAACATTTGTTTTCGTCCTAACTTAAATTTTCATTCCAACTAACGAATCACGTCAATGAATGTCGATTTCGGTTAGTACGGTATGGTTTTTGGAGGGGGTAATCGACATCTTTGCTCATTTGCGTCATGAGGAAAGGGTAGAAAAGGAAGGAGGGGGAGAAATTCGAAAATTCGATGAAAGGCGCCAAGGGGACAACGGTTAAACGTCCTGTCAGACGGACGGTGTGCAGCACTTGCATTGTCCTCCACAGAACACTGTATCCCAAAATTATTTAAAAAATTGACAATCGGGCTCTCATTTCACTTCGGACATCGGACAATTTCTCTCGCGAGAAATTTCAGTTCCCGTTATTTTCTGAACACTTGCCGTAAATGCCAAAAATAATACTGTCATTACACTGGGATTGATTCCCCTAATTCACTGATATGGTGATGCAAGATTTATTTCAAATTCATACTAGATGTTATTACGTCTAAAGCACTAGAAAAGTCATAAGTATGGTTTTTACGGCATACGCATGAGCAACGGTACGCTTGCGTCTTGTTAGCCACCCAGCTGACGAAACTAGAGAGCAGAATAATGTGCTATAGTTTCACGTCTGTGCACTCAGTAGCAGCTTACATAGGTGTTCACGCGCGAAGCGAGAGCGCTTACTCGTGCTTGAGGTAGCGCATTCCGTAATCACAGTCTCATCTGCTGATAGGAATCTAACCGTTGCAGTTGGGGAGCGAACTAGAGATATTCCGTAAAGAGCGGGTGGCTTAATACTGAAACGCGGTACACTATGATCCGAGTAATCTCATCATGTTATCTCTACACACACACAATACCCTGCAGGCCACCTCTGGGGTGTTTGGCAGTGGGTGATCAATTACCAGCATGCAATAAGATCCCCATATCGATGGCTAAGTTATAACAACACGTATCTCAAATTTGGCCGGTTTGAGACAGGTATCTTAAACAAAGTGTAATAACATTAAAAAAATAAAATTCAAGCAAAAAGCAACTCTTTATTTGAAAATTAATGCTTCTTCTTCAGTTTTATGAACTTTTGGT
Organism: Ischnura elegans; assembly: GCF_921293095.1. Lineage (NCBI taxonomy): Eukaryota > Metazoa > Arthropoda > Insecta > Odonata > Coenagrionidae > Ischnura > Ischnura elegans. The sequence goes on from NC_060252.1 coordinate 89,562,581, forward strand.
TTTTAATTTCAGTGCACAAGTAAAAAAAAATTAATCGTATTTATGCTATCCTTAAAAGTTGCTATTTTTGAGATACGTGTTGTTAGAACTTAGCCATTGATATGCTAACCACACAGTACAAAAACGTTGCGCATACTAACAAATTTCACTACCACATTCATACAACGTACTACTGTAGATCAGTTCATGCAAATGAAATAAGAGAGATAGATTGTAGAAAAGATAGATTCAGAATGTCGTTTTTTCCACGATCAATAAGAGACTGCATGGGCAGCGTAACAACAAGGCAAAACCTGCCTACTACTCAATAAGGCAATCTTCCAATAAAGCTAGTACACACAAAACATACTGCTAGAAATAATAAGAAAATTCAAAAACACGCATTAAGGAATACATAAGTTAGTAGGCTACACTAAAAGTCATCTAATCTATTTGCGAGTCCTAACGCTGCCGTCATAGTCTCTTATTGATCGGGGAAAAAACGACATTCAGAATCAATCAGTTCTAAAGTCTATCTCTCTTATTTCGTTTATATGATCTGATCTACCGTAGTATGTTGATGTTCGTAAGATATGGCTAACTTCATCGGAAAATACACTGCTCTTGAATTTATCTTATAGGTTTAGCCAATTTTCAGTCTTCGGTCTGACACAAAAACCCATCCGTGTCTATCTAAGAGATCTAACAAGACTATCGTAACGACTTTTCACGCACCTGGCAGCACTAGTAATAGGTTATTTAATATTTTTCAGTCTTCTACTGCACAGCTAAATCTAAATCAAATTTAGTCTTTCATCGTCGTCCTTCATCGGCATTTACGTTTCCGATCCGTTAAGCGCTGCAACCCAGATCAAACCCTTTACAAGCCAGAGCTGGGCAGTATTTCAAATAAATTTATTATAACATACGTATTTGAAGTGTACATTTGTAACTTGTATTTGGTATTTTAAATACACGACCTGAATGTAACTTGTATTTTGTATTTCCATTACAAATTTTTGGTATTTTCCAATTATAAAATAAAAAATACATTACTAAAATACATTTGAAGTAGCTCTGATAACACTTCTGTAAAATTATGCCTCTGAGATCACTTCGTTTTCGTTAGAAACGATACGTCCGTGTTTCTTAATGTTTGCAACCATCCATAACGTGTCAAGGTAGTTTATACTTTTTTAAAGATCTCCTAGTTTCCATAGAAATGAATTTTGTATTATAAAAAGCATTTAAAATACTATTTTGTAGCTTGTTTTTGAAATACCCAAGTCAAAGAAGGTATTCTGCACATTGCATTTCAAATAAATTTGGATCGGTATTTTCTATTTCAAATACTCGTCGGCCTGTATTTTGCCAAGTCCTGTAACAAGCCCATTCTTTACACAACAATCATCTGATTGGCTTTTTACTAGTCAGCAACACCTCCTTCATGCACACCGAATAACCTTTATTTTCACGCTACATTTAAGTCCGAATACAAGTATTTTCACACTACGATAGTGTGTTTATTTGTAAGTAAAAAAATTCTAAAATACATTTTCTAAAGTTTGTTCTCCATGAAGTTGAAGTTCATCTAAACTCTAAAATCTATTTCACACGATTGTCATTTTTACACTGAATGCTCCAGGTGTGCCGTATTCCTAAGACCGCTCTGATCAACGGAAATACCGATGTAGTAACGTACTTTGTTAACCATATATTGGGAGGTCTGATCTGAAGAAAAACTATACTACAGAATAAAAAAATAAAAAAAAACTCTTTCTCGCAAGCTAAAAAGGATAAAATACATTTCCTTTGAGCTTGACAGTCTCTCAAAATAAATAACTGAATATGTAACGAAAAACGTTAGGCTCATGTTCCACTATAACACTCAATTTATACTTAACATCAAATAATATGTAGTTATAGTAACACATGTGCCCAACGCTCTTTGCTGTATATGAAATTTATTTAGAGATTGCCATGTTCATAGAAAATTTATTTTATCCTTTTTAGTTCGCGAGAAATTTTTTAAAATAAACATTTCTTTGTATTTAGTAATAATATATTGTTTTTCTTCTTTTCATACTTGGATGAAATCTATTAATCGATCAAATTCTTTAATAAAAAACCACAATTTTCAATCCATTCGGTTGAGAGACTCTTTAAGGCTCTTAGAAAATTTTTCGATTCGGGAGATATTAGTTGAGTTCAAAATCAATTACTTAAAAAACGACTAGCTCCAGCTCATAATAACTTAATTTTTTTAATAAAAATTTATTTTGATATTGTAATGTTATTTTTCTTTCTTCTAGATTAATATGAAATCTTTCGATGGATCAATTAATTTAATACAGAACCACAATCAACAATCCATTCGGATGAGACTGTCAGGTTGAGAGAACCCGTTAAGGCCGTTTTACACGATACACGGAATTGCGCAATCTGACGTACTTGCGAGGGCGCAATCAAAATTGCGTCGTGTAAAGCGGTGAATTGCTAGAACACATGCGAGAATGCGTGGATGCGAGACGGCAGAATAGCCCCCGTTCTAATTTTGGTCATACATTCGCGCAATTCCACGCCATTTTAGAAATTAATGCTGCTCTAACCTGCGCAATTCCGTACCCCGTGTAAAACGGCCTTTAGGCTCATATAAATTGTTTGATTCGGGACTGCTGTGCGCAGTGGCGGTTTGCCCATAAGGACTCTCGGACGCCGCCCCTCCCAAATATTTGAAAAAGTAAAAATAATAAAAATCTATTAATTTATAATTATACATCTGATTAATCAAAGTGTTTTTTCAGTCCCATACATCGAAAGTGTTGGAAAAACACGAAAAGAAATAGCGCGAGAAGTTCGTATTTGTAGCCGTGGGGCGCTGGCCAGAACGTCCCAATCCATCCCCATGCAGTTATATGGAGAGTGGTAGTGGTGGGGGCCGCTGGTGCTATGACGCGTCTAACGTTGTGTCTTATGGAAGTCTTGGGACGTCGTCCGAAAATGCGCAGAGCGACGTGTGAGTTGACATCGCTGCGCAGGCCGGCGGGCGTATAATTCTGGCGTCTACTTGGTGCTGCCACAGAAAATGGACGTACGGAATCAGAATGATCACTGTACTGGGTGTAGTTATACGATTTTAATTTTTAATTACTGGTAGGTATTGCTACAGAAAATAAATTATCCCATTATGCTTGCGTTTTTTGGTGTTTGAATTCCGGAACACATAAAATCCAACCATTTAAAGGCCGTATTGATGTAGGAAAACCATTCTCGAGTATTTGCCACAGTTCTATTATGATTACGGATTTCAAGAACCTTGGGGAAACTAATATTATAATGTTTAGGCCTGAACAATGTATTCATATCTTCCCGATGTTTAGAAATGCGGTACCTATTTTTCAGATAAATTTATCAAAAGACCTGCAGTATTAGAAAAAATCAGTTAACATTCCCCACTGATTTATAATTTAAGAAATAGGCGCGTGCGTGATAGGGTGAAGGATTAAACATGATTTAACCCGTAAAATGTGACTTTAAATAGAGTCATTCAATGACTGTCAAGAAGTGCCGCGTACAACGCACCTTTTGTGTGTAGGTTCATCATTTTTCTAGCCGTCCTTGTTTTTTTAGTACATGTTCACCTAATTCCTCAGCGGCAGAGCGGTAGCTGTCTGACGGAAAATGTCCACTTCGGTCTGATTTAAATGGCTTCGAAGAGTTCATATCAGTGCGGAGATCCTTACAACTCCTATCTGTGGCTCAGAGTCGTCGTCTTTTACGATCTAGAATTTATATTCTATTATATCATGGCAATGATTTCGAAGACATGGTTATTCCAAATGCGACCCGTTGGCGTCTCGTGTGTTTGCCACATATGAATCTTAGACTCAAGGAGATGGTCCGTGACGTCCTTGTTTGTTTGAATGCCTTTGCTGACCTTAAATTCGTCCGTCAGCTGAATCAGCATTAGTAGACCACGACTTCTATCTCCCTTGAGTCGTCCTTATAGTAACGGCAAGACTCTCGGAAGGAACGGAGTGAAATGAGTTCAGACATCATTTTCGAGGAGTTAACTGTGCGTAATTGCCGATTAAGAAGTTTCTTAGCGCTGTGTGTACATTCAAGAAGACAATTTTGAATTAATCAACAGTGCTCGTTTTTTTTTTAGGGAAATATAGGGAAAAATTGTCCCAATTCTGTGTCCAGGCACCTTGTTCTTTTTGGTCGTATTTTTCGTCGGCCTATTTTGTGTCGTCCCTTGTTTATTTATAGACTAGTGCCCTTGCCATGCGTTCAATGGGAAAGAAATTGTTGTCCGGCGCTGATTTCAACGAACTTGTAATTGATCACTTTGCTGGACAAAAGGAAAGAAGGATGGACTTCTGCAATATAACTAAAGGCATGTGAGTATTTCAGATTATGTTAAAAATGTGTGAGAAATGTTTAATTATTGATTTTAAATCATACTGTATTCAAGAAACAACGCGAACACCGCCATCAAAGTGTACATCTGCAATAGCAAAGCGCGCGCATTCTAGTAGTGTTTTTTGCCTAGTGGAAGTCTGTGACACTCCCCTCCCTCCTCAGGTGTTTTAAGTGTCATTGCTACCTAAATCATTGCAAATGTTGTATAGATTTGACAAATAACGCATTATGATTGCAAAGCGAACAACAGAAGTGTATTGCGGGCATATCCGCACGAAGAATGTAGGCGCTAAAACGTATTTTCGTTTGTATTTGCATAATATCGCAGCAAATATATTTTTATTCTTCAAGATCATTGATCAGTATAATCGAGAGTCCGGACTAAGCCGATCCGTATGACCGAGAGTCTTCTGCATTTAGTATTTATTAATCAAGCCTTATTAGGAGAACTAGGTATTTTTGTTGAAAAAAACGGAACATATGGCATCACAAAATTTAATTCCTAGATTGCCGTAAAAACTTAATAAAATACACGAAATATTAAAAAATTATGACCCCCCGGTGGAGTGCGCCCCCCCTAGCATTTGACTCACGAGCCGCCACTGGCTGTGCGGCAGTGGTTGGCGCACTCCGTGGCAGGACGAGAGGAGTTTCACGTGGATTAACCAAAGGCAGCCGACTCTTCCCCCCTGTTTACCTCTTTCATGCGCCTTTGGCTTTGGAGGCGATGAGTCGTAGAGGTACCTACTCGAGTGAGAGCGTGTGTATTTGAGAGAGCAGGTAAGGCGGAGTGTGGTCGATGGACGCGGATGGAATTATCTTGTTGTCTTTCTGGAGCGCGCCTCTTGTTGGCAGAGGGAAAACAAGAGAAGGTGGCTAAGAGAAAGGACGGGCCTGGTTGCATCATACCCGTGTGTGTACTTTTTCTTCAACGTACTTCGTGCGTGCGTTTTCGTCGCGTGCGCGTCGACGTAGATACGGCTCGAATTATTTATTTTTTTATATTTTCTTTCTTGGTTTAAATCCACGCACCCACGCATCGCTCTTTACTTTAACCCAAAGCGGTGCCTATCACGGAAAAGAAGCAGGTTAAAAACCTGGAGCCGCTTAAAAAGCTGCTGATTACGGTGGCAGGGAAGAAGCGTAGATATCGTGAGGGAGATAAATCTTACGATTTCGCAATCGGGTTCACTTGTTATCTCAAGGCATAACTTAGGTTTTAAGGGAGTAGTGGAGTTGCAGTGATAATCGTAACATGGTAGGCGTCTGTAATATCTAGTTTAATACCAGTAGTTTTGGCTTCGCAGCCTAGGTGCCAAATAGTTACGAAGGGATTGTAATTTTCGTGAAAATTGGAAAATATTTTCTTGTAGCAGTACTTCTTTGACTGACGGTTAGAAAGTTTCGTGAGAGTGCTATTTTCTGGAAATTTAATTTAAAATCATGTTCGCGCCATCAAATTCATGTCAAGGCCATAAAAATGGCAATACCTATTAAAATTTAAATTCCGTTCGTAATGCCATCAGAGTCACTAAGAAAATAAACGCCAAAACTCTTTCAACCAACTTTTAAGCAGTTACAAAAAATCCAGTAATAGAAGTCAAATCACGTGGTAAATGACTAAAGGTCATAATGTTTTGTAAAGCATTAATTTTAAATTACATACCGTGTAACCTCTGCTTACGGACACACCTCTATCATGAACACATTCTACTTTGAATGACACTAAATAATTCTCTGGCTGATGGATATTTTTTTAATAGGGATGGAATCCATTCTAAGAGGATATATAAGGTTCTTACGCTCTTATGATCATATGAACACAATTAGTGTAAATGGACGCTGGTTATGGTCTCGCATATAATCGACTTAAAGATGTACGAGCTAGCCGAAATCAATCTATGTTTAATTGATATTTTCTTGTAATTATTGACAAAATCGCATTCATGTGCTGAGAGTCTTTAACTTTTGCGAGTAAATGAAGATGAGTATTATTTTTATGAGAAAATCCCAAAACCTGTGCGGTATTACTAACGATGAACAGGTCCCTGATTACGGTGGAAGGGAAGGAGCGTAGATATCGTTAAGGAGATAAAAAAAATCAATTTCGCAATCGTAGCGGCTTGTTGTCTTAAGAGATTTAAGGTGTAAATAGGCCAGTGGAGACGCAGGGATAGCCCTAACTCGGAAGGCGTCTAATCTTTTTCTTATCTCAGATTACGGGATTTCATATCCTGCACAGTCTTACCAGTGGCATACTTGCTATCCTTACTAACTGACATTGGGAAGGAGGTAGCCGACCCCAGGTGTAGATAATTCGAGTGGTATATTAAGGTATAACTGATAACTTCAGGCTTGACTTTGTGAAACCTCTCCGTATTGGAAATAAAGGAATAAAACTTTGTAAGGTTCAATATTATATTAATATGGGCACGACCCGGGTTTCGTAACGTAGATACATCTTCAGGCAACTGATCTTACATGCATCTTATACATATTGAATACGACACTAAGGACATAACCTAAGTATGGGGTTACACCTAAATATGTTTCTATGTCCTATATGTATGTGCGATGTTGAGGAAACTCGTATGTTCGATATATCCATATTTTTACCCCTATTTATTCAACACTAATGCTTATTGGTAATACTTGTTTGATCGATGTCACAGACTACAAATTTTCTCGAATAGCAATAACTACAGATTACTTCATCGATATTCGCAGGCAAAAATTATTTCAATCCGGAATTCACATCCAAAATCATGACGCAGGCCTGTTCTAACTAATCTCTTTTATAGAACTAACCCCTTTCGCATTATTTCGCGTGCAATTGTGATAGCACCTACATGTAGGCGAGTAGAAATACCCAGACCTTGCCACACCCCCTAGAGATTGCTCGCAGGGTATCATACAGATTTCTATCAATAGTTCTAATACAAGTTGCGCCTTCAAAGAATGCATATCATTTATATGTATACAATATCAAAAATATCGTCATTGCGCTGTTCAAAGATGACAGAAAAGGAAAAAAAAAATATATATATACAAATTGAAGGCAAGAAAACAACAACTGTGTGTTGAATTACAAATTTGTTTATTTTATTTTGCTGCTTTGTTTCTCTCTTTTTTATTATCATTATTATATTATATATATATATATATATTGAAGTATGAATGGTGAGGAAAGGAGAGGGTTGGAAGAGGGAGAAGAGGGGTAAGGGGAGAGGTGTATGGGGAGGGGGAGTTAGGAATAGGGGTTAGGATGCGACGTTCAGACCTGGAAGGCTATTGGCTTGAAAGTGCCAAATGCAAGCCAATTCGAGGGTGTGGAGGTTGAGGGCGGAGTCGGTGGGAGGGAGGGAGGCAATAATGGAAACTTTGTAGCATTGATTGAAAATGGAATCATGTGAAAGACAATGTGTAGGAACTGGTAGAGAGGAGTGGGGGGAAGATGGACAACAGGAGGCGCGATGATTGTTAATTCTGAGATTGAGAGGGGTAGTGCATTGGCCAATATAGAAAGCAGGGCAGAAATTACAGTGAAGAAGGTAAATGATGTTGGTGGAAGTACAAGTAGTGGAGGGGAAAATCGGTAGGAATTTAAGCTTGGGGAGAAAAGAGGCAGGGGGTGGAGAGAATATCTTGCAGGTTTTACACCTGGGACGATTGCAAGGTGAGGGTGTGGAAATAGTGACTGACTGCGACTTTTGGAGAGGGCGGGTGGCTTTAAATATGGTGTTTAAATTCGGCGGTCTCTTAAATGTTATCCGAGGAGTGGAAGGGAAAATCTGAGAGGTGGACTTGTGTTTGGAAAGGATGGGGTACAGGTCCTTCAATATATTTTGTAGCAAATGAGCACCAGGAAAGTAGGTTGTGAGCAGAGAAGGAGAGCAATGTTTGTCTGCGCGGGGTTTATTGTGAATGGCCGGTTTTTTTCTTATTTTGTTCAACAAGAGTTTTTCGGGGTAGCCGCGGTGAAGAAGAGAGGTGTGGAGTTTGGAGAGGAATGTTTGGAGGTCTTCGGGGTTATTACAGATTCTGTGTCCCCGGACAGAGAGGGAATAAGGGATGGAACGTTTGGTGTGTGGTGGATGGCAACTGCTGTAGTGAAGGTATTGTTGTTTGTTGGTAGCTTTGATGTGAACCGATGTTTTGAATTTGTTATTATCTGAAAGGTGTATGTCAACATCTAAGAAGGTGATATTGGTTTTGGAGATGGAAGAGGTGAAAGAGACTGAGGCAGAAGCGTTAAGTGAAGAAACAAAGGTATTGAGAGAGTCGATGTCATGAGGCCAGAGAATGAAAATGTCATCTATGTATCTGAGCCAAAGAAGAGGTTTTAGAGGGTAATCAGTGAGGAAATTTTCTTCAAACAGGCCAAGGAAAAGATTTGCATAAGAAGGGCTAAACCTACTTCCCATGGCGCAGCCAGATATTTGCAGATAGTAGTTATTGTTAAAAGAGAAGGCATTGTGGGTGAGAATGAAATGGGAAAGATCAAGAAGGAAGTCAGTGCTAGGGTTTTGAGGAGTGGGTCGTAATGAAAGATAGTGGCGGAGAGCAGCGAGTCCCTCAGAATGAGGGATTGAAGTGTAAAGTGAGGTTACATCAATAGTGGCCATGATAATGGGCTGATTGGGGGGGAGGGAAATGGAGTTGAGTTTAGAAAGGAAGTCATGAGAATCTTTGATGTATGATGGAAGGGACTGAACGAAGGGTTGGAGATAGAAATCAACGAAAGCCGAGATGTTCGATGTGAGTGTTTCTTTTTTTTGTGTCTCTGTGTTTATCGATATTAACTTGAACTATTTATATTACGTGCCACGTGCATATCATATTTTCCAAAACATTGTATATATATATATATAGTTCAAGTTAATGTCGTAACACACAGAGACACAAAAAAGAAACACTCACATTGAATAAATAAACTTGTGAAGCTATCGAAGCACTTCAGGCTTAAGAAGCCTGAAGTGCTTCGATAGCTTCACAAGTTTATTTATTCAATGTGAGTGTTTCTTTTTTGTGTCTCTGTGTGTTACGACATTAACTTGAACTATTTATATTACGTGCCACGTGCATATATATATATAACCACGTCGGTAGGGAAAAAATATAATAATGATAATAAAAAAGAGAGAAACAAAGCAGCAAAATAAAATAAACAAATTTGTAATTCAACACACAGTTGTTGTTTTCTTGCCTTCAATTTGTTGTCGATTTTGTTTGTTGTAGATTTAAGTATGCACAAGTTGCACCTTCAGAGAATGTTTATCATTTATATGTAGACAACATCACAATTATCGTCAATTCACTGTTCAAAGATGACAAAAAAGGATAAAAAAATATAAATATATAAATGCATCCACGTCGGTTGGGAAAAAATATAATAATGATAATAAAAAAGATAGAAACAAAGCAGCAAAAGAAAATAAACAAAATTGAATTTGTAATTCAACACATAATTGTTGTTTTCTTGCCTTCAATTTGTTAGATTTAAGCTTTTATTTTACACAAACAACATATGATATTGACAACGGTGCACATGCGCCATTTATTAATTGCTTTTGTCAACTGGCTGGTTGGGGTGAGTTTTTGACTCACCAGCACATCCCTAATGTTCGCGCCTCCGGCGCGGTGATTCTATGGAAATTATCTGAAAGAAGTCAGTTGGCGAACGAATAGCGCGAGTCGCGAAAACTTCGAACTATATGTTTTCATTGTCAGCGAAAATTCGGTGTGTATTAAATGGTAGAAAGTGGATGGTGACATACTCACTTTGAAAGGAAAAAAACAGAAACCTCAATAAGAGAGTTAATAAAAGAGCATCAACTAAGTCCCCATATTTATTTTATATATCTTTTTAAAATTTTATTCTCAAACCACCGAATACAGCTCGTAGTGGCAGTGGTTAAATCGGTGTGTTTAATAAATTTTACAATTGCACGTGCAAGAACAACCATGTCTGTAGAGAGGAAATCTACCCAGGCGGGACTCGAACCCGCGACCTCTTGTTTGGCAGACAAGGACTTCACCCATCCGCCACCGAGGCTGGCAAAGTAATATGACCACGAGGATAACTGGAATTGCCCTAATTAGCTGAAAGCAATAGGGTAGTTTCCTTCATCAAAGAAAACAAAAGGCATTGATTGCGATTCGTTACCCACCATTAGTGTATTCATAATACACAAATTATTTGGTTTTTGAAATACCGGTTTAGACGAATGGCAAGGGTCAAATTTTATCCTCATTTGAAAAAGGCCAGATTGGCGCCCATGCGATTCCACTCCACGTGACGTCACAGGGACCTAGTTTCTACACGAGAGGATAGGAGTTATGCATCGTCAGAGGCTACCAATGCATGCATGAGTCACAGAGCTCAGGGAAACATGTCTTAATAATCACCTATTAAAACTGGCTAAGGTCGGAAAGTTTTCTTCGCTTGATAAGGTATTAATAAACCTTTTTTAAGCCATGCGCTACCAGACAGGAAGGTACTCAGCTACCCGTTAGCATCCTGCGTCCTATCAGCGCTCAGAGCCTCGATCAAGGTCACCTACCAGGCGGGAGGGGGAACCAGAAATGCGTCGCACGGACTTTTTCCCTTCAATCCTACTTACGCGTCGCGTTTTCGCGCGCTTGAAATTTTTCACTTTTCATTTGATCGCGAAAAATAGATATCGTCATTTAAAAATCTAAAAGCGTGAAATACGTACTCCAGGAGTAATAATCTTTCGATTTAGGCAATAAAAAAATAATAGGAAACCACCCTATTTCGAGCGATTACTTGATCGTTGTTTATCATTAGCGGAAAATGAAGTCCTTTCCAAGCGGATATAACGCGAAGGTCGGCGTCAAATTTCCTAGAGAGCACATTGGGAGTGTCAAATTTCCTCCTCTCGCATATGTTGACCTTCTCTTCTTTCCCGATCCTAGCGCAGTTTCTTATCTCGAGTCCTAACAAGCAGGTGACGGTAACTTGATATTCATCAGTAGAGCGATCTTATTGTTTGCTATGGTCTCGGTTCACTCGTGGGAAAGAATGAATTCTGCTTTTCCACAGTGCCAATGCTGAGAGGGTTCATTAGAAAGCTCGTTATTATCGCGTATTCGTGATTTCGGAACACCTGTGTCATTAATACTACATGCTCGCGTTAGATCTCAGTGATTCATGGATCTGGACGTTCTTGCACGATCTTGTATCGTTCTTGGACCCTGATCTTGGATGTTCATTTACAGCAACACTTTTCGATGGAACTCCAACATTTTGTCGATCGATCGATCTATCTTGCAAATATTCCCTACCTTTTCGTCCGTAATGAAAGCCCTACTTGACACATTGCTCAAATCTAGCTACCCCACGCTGTCATAATTCTGTAACCATAGATGCAATCACGTGCTTTCTTCGTCATTATTCTTTAAAAAATGTAGCATGTAGCAAGTGCGTATCAAGGATCATAACTAGGGGGGGGGGGCAAGCCAAGTTGTCACATTTTAGCATGGAAAAGGTGAATGAAACCAAAATTTTAAGAAAATTACAACAGCGCTTTATTAGTTTATGAGATTATTTCGTTGAAAAAATAGTTTTATTTTAGTTACATATCTTATACTAATACATATCAATGTTCGTGAGTTTAAAGAACATTTGCTGAGTATTTTCGTTTTAATTCAGTACTGATTTTTCTTAAAGACTTGCGATTTTTGGTTCTGGATGGGGGTAGCTTCCCCCCTCTCCCTGCCCCTCGCTGGGTACGCCCATGGTATGTTGCGTGTTGCGCTTTTGAGAAAAAATGTTGTTGCATGCTAAGCATCCTCTAAGCCGGCTCTTATCCGAGGGAAGGGGATTTCCAGCACCCTATGAGATTGGCCCGTAAACAAGGGACATTCAAATCCTAGACTCCTATACCCTGCCTAAAGATTTTCCCCTTCGCCGCGGCGGCTCCTTTATGTTCGACTTATTTGGTGGCTTGCTCATGCTATACTGGGTGTAAATGAACTGTATATTGTCTGTAAGCAAAATGACAAGCTAAACGAATTTTCACGGTAATGAATTGATATATTCAGAACCCGGAAATTAGCAGTCATCGTGAACAACGCCGCGGAAACCTACGCACGAATTTAACCTACGCACGAATTTGATATATTCAAGCTCGTTAGTGTGCATGAACTCAACTTTATTTTCCAATCTCGGCGACGTTACATCTTCATAGTATTCTCAGTCACTTAGGCTACTGGAAAGCAATTCCACAGCTGGTTACGTGCCTTACCGGAAGGTCGAGGGATAGCACTCTTGCGTCAGAGTGAACCATTAAAATGTTATGTGGATAGCATATCAGAGACCTCAGACGAATACGCCCAGACGTCTGCAGCGTAGTTTTTGGCCGAATCATCGGTCATGCTCGTAAACACATCTCTCTGAAGATAGCGACGAAATAAAAGTAATGTCTAAAACAATACTTAAAGGTTGAATAAATCGCAACTTCGATATTTCCAAGTGTGTTTTTAATTTGTCCGACCACGGTTTCGTAGAGAAGCATTATCAAGGTGAAATGCTGCAAGGTGAAAAACTGCACGAATCTTAGTTGAAGTTCTACGTCAATGATGTTACTCTGAAACAGAACCATGACAGAAAAATAAAACTCTTGAGGAAGTAGAGAAGCTTCAATTTCTTCAATTCATAATGTGAAGAACTCCCACAAAGCCATGCCAACTACCATTACTTATAACTTTTGAGTATCCTAAGCAATCATATTCATCTTTCTGCCTATAATACATATCCTAGAGATGTAGGCATTTAGAGGGAAGACAAGTATGCCATTACCTGATAATTATCTTCCGTTGAAGAGAAATACGGTGTTTCTAGTAATTTTATGAGAATAAGGAAGTACTCTCTCTGTTGATGTGATCTCGCTATTTGTCTCCGAGTAATTTTTTCTATGGGGTTTACTGAGATCCCATGTTTATGTGAACCGTCCAAAGAACACTAAAAGATTTAAAGAAAAACATCCAGGAAGAAAATGCCAGCATAACGCCCGCTATGCTTGAAAAGGTCATAACAAACACCAGAAGTCGGTATACTCAATGTATCAAGAATGGAGGACGTCATCTAACTGATTTGATCTTCAAGACTATTTCAAACAAAACTTAAGGTATGCACCTACATTGTAAAAACCAAATACTTAAAATTTTTCTAATTCATACAAAGCGTTTTATTAAGTTTTAAAAAAAGGATGTTATGCTGCCCCAACCTGTATCTTGACAGCTTTGTGCCAATAGTCTAGAAAAATATACAGTTTAAAGAAACTAGTCGATGATTAAAAGTTTAGTTGTAGAAAGCAGAGTTTTTTTATTTTTCCTAACTAGAAATGGAATTCTACTAGGCAAAGGCTTCAACCATTCACACTTGACACCTGAATTCGGTTTAGTGTACTTAGCTGTAGTTTTGTGGCGGCGTTGACAAGCTGACATATTAGCACACTGCTAGTAATAAAACTGCACTATATCAGCTTTTGCGCTAATGTCAACTATCAGACAAAAGTGATTAGCTGCTAAAAACAACGAAATTCAATTAAAATATAAAAGCTTTTTTTATCATTCTAAACATAGCCACGGTTCACTCCACGTATTTACTGCTGGTAATATCACTGAGTTGCGAATGACATCCAAAGTCTTCCCCATTGTTCAGACCATTTCTTTTGTTTTCATTTTGCCATCATAATCAACCGTAATATGACGGTACCCGTAAGGTATGCAGCCCGTCATCAGAAAAAAGGTGTGCGTCGTATTTTTACTCTTCGAATTCAGCCTGTATTTAGCCTTCTCTCTCTTGTAAAGATTCTCAGCCTTACATAAATGGCAACTCGGAAACTTTGCCCAGCAGTAGCTAAGACACGCCGATCCGCTCATACGAAGTCGATGAATTCATCAACTTATCTGCAAGAGGGTTTATATCCACCGATATTCTGCCGCGAATACCACGAGAGAATGCAGCAGTGGGAAAATGCGTGACTTAAAATGTAGAGAACTTTTGTCGGCCTCGGTGGCGGCGGGGTAACGTCCTCGCGAGCCAAACAAGAGGTCGTGGGTTCGAGTCCCACATGGTTAGGTTTCCCCTGTCCGGGGCATGGTTGTTGTCAAAACTTGATTTGCCCCCCCTGGACCATGGTTGCCCCCCTAGTTATGATCCTGGGTACGCCCTTGCTACATGCTACATTTTAAAGAATAATGGCGAAGAAAGCACGTGATTGCAGCTATGGTAACAGAATTATGACAGCGTGAGGTAGCTAGATTTCGGCAATGTGTCAAGTAGGGCTTTGATTACGGACGAAAAAGGTAGGGAATATTTGCAAGAGAGATCGATCTTAAGTATCAACAATATGTTGGAATTCCATCGAAATTTGAAAGTTGCTGTAGATGAACATCCAAGATCAGGGTCCAAGCACGATCCAAGGTCGTCCAAGAACGTCCAGATCAATCACTGACTTCTGTCACTGACATCTGACACTGTGAGATCCAACGCGAGCATGCAGTATCAATGAAACAGGTGTTCCGAACTCACGAATAGTCGATAATAACGAGCTTTCTAATGACCCCTCTCAGCATTGGCACTGTGGAAAAGCAGAATAGGGTGGTTTCCTATTATTTTTTTATTGCTTTAATCGAAAGATTATTACTCCTGGAGTACGTATTTCACGTTTTTAGATTTTTAAATGACAACATCTATTTTTCGCGATTAAATGTAAAGTGAAAATTTTCAAGCGCGCGAAAACGCGACGCTTAAGTATGAATGCCGGGAAATATCTCCGTACGTCGTATTTCTGGTTCCCCCTCCCGCCCGGTGAGGTGACCTTGAGGCGAGGCTTAGCGCTGATACGTCGCAGGATGCTAGCGGATAGCTGAGTACCTTGCTGGATGGTAGCGCTTGGCTTAAAAAAGGTGTATTAATACCTTATCAAACGAAGAAAACTTTCCGAACTTAGCCAGTTTTAATAGGTGATTATTAAGACATGTTTCCCTGAGCTCTGTGCCTCATGCATGCATTGGTAACCTCAGACGATGTCAGTGGCGGCGCGTGCGTATACGCATGTTAGCAAGTGCACACCCAAAGATGAATAAATTATAAAAGAAAACTATTCCTTTGCAACGCGAAGGATAAAAGTACTGTGTTCGTATGCAAGAAACATGAGCCTCCGAACGCTACAGCTATCTCCTTTTCGAATTCACCGCTCTACAAGTGTGGGATCCCGTGGCATCATGCCGGGCGCATTTTCGGTCTTTGCGATCGCTTGTAGGTGCTCTGGCGGGACGAGGTAAGCGGGGGGGTATGTGCTGTTCAAAGGGGCGATGGGAGCAGACTCAAAACCATGCGAATGCGCACGCGCATGTTTTTGGTGACTGACTAGCAGGTAGTGTAGTGGTGTAGCCGCCACCTACACTACCTGCGCCCAGGATCCTAGTCCGTCTACAGAGCCATCTGTATAGCCGTTTTGTACACTACTTCCTCATAGGGTGTAAGGAAAAGAGAATGAATTTCAACTACCGTCACTTGTAAAGGTGTGTTTAGAATAATTATTTTCATGCATGCTAAATATTATTTCTGTTCATGCAATTTTAAGGGTAGAGTGTACCAGTGATATGTTTTGCTTGCTATGTATTCTATTACGACGAAATATGACGCTCATGGATTAGGATTAACATAATATAATTAAATCATCCTATATCTGCTCTAATGCACACCCTAAATAAATTACCACCAGCCGCCACTGGACGATGTATAACTCCTATCCTCTCGTGTAGAAACTAGGTCCCTGTGACGTCATGCGGAGTGGAATCGCATGGGCGCCAATCTGGCCTTTTTCAAATGATGATAAAATTTGACCCTTGCCATTCGTCTAAACCGGTATTTCAAAAACCAAATAATTTGTGTATTATGAATACACTAATGGTGGGTTACGAATCGCCATCAATGCCTTTCGTTTTCTTTGATAAAGGAAACTACCCTATTCATTCTTTCCCACGAGTGAACCGAGACCATAGCAAACAATAAGATCGCTCTACTGATGAATATCAAGTTACCATCACCTGCTTGTTGGGACTCGAGATAAGAAACTGCGCTACGATCGGGAAAGAAGAGAGGGCCAACATATGCGAGAAGAGGAAATTTGACACTCCCAATGAGCTCTCCGGGAAATTTGACGCCGACCTTCGCGTTATCTCCGCTTGGAAACGACTTAATTTTCCTCTAATGATGAACAACAATCAAGTAATCGCTCTAAATTGCTTTCAGCGAATATGGGCAATTCCAGTTATCCTCGTGGTTACGTTGCATTGCCTCCCTCAGTGGCGGCGGGGTAACGTCTTCGCCTGCTAAACAAGAGGTCGTGGGTTCGAGTCCCACCTGGATAGGTTTCCCCTGTCCGGATTATGGTTGTTTGTCCACGTTTTTTTAATGTGTTAAATACCCCGATGTAAAATGGCCTATATGAGCTGTATTCGGTGGTTTGAGAATAAAATAAAAAAATAAAGTGCAGGCTATGTGGGATGTATGAAGTAGTGAGTGACGAAAAAGCATCGAATGAATATGGGAAAGACATCATAAAACCAAACTCTGTAGGAAACTCATGATCACTAATGCCGCGAGACTGGAACGACCTATCACCGAAAATATTTGAGCCCGCCCAGAAAAAGCTTGGTATTTTAAAATTCAGATACATAATTAGGTTTTATGGGTTTGTTATAATACTGTCAATTTTTTCTCGCATGTATAAGTTACAAACATACCAAAGACCTACATTTACTGATTTAATAATAATAATAATATTAATGGCGGTACTAAAAATAGCTATAGTAATATGTTTATAATAATAATAATTATAATAATATTATTAACTATTATTACTGCCATCTCTTCTCCCGGTATCATACCAATGCAAACACAAAAATAGTTTTACAATACTCAATTTTAATCCAAATACATAGGCCATCCATACATCTATATCAAACTGCCGAAGGTCATAATAATCGCAACTGACCACATCACGAGAAAATTTCTCAGCTAGACATAGCAACTGAGAGGTAATTTGACCTAAAATCTAAGTTTAACAAAAAATAGGAGAAAATTTAATGAAAAATTATTTTAATATAAGTTTATTTCAATCGAATATTATAAAAAATGGTCAACCACTGGCTGACTACCAGCCCATTTCCCCATTTGCCAATTAACTGTAATTATTTCATTTTCCAATCACATAATACAACATTTCCATCACGTCAACCTCTACACTTAATTTCACTGGGTGGCAATGGTCGCCCATATGAGGGATGTAGGTGAAGTCTTGCATAATTAAGAGGGTTTAGGGGATTGGGGGTTTAAACTTTGAAACGGACTTTTTGCGTTCCGAGTGGGGCAATGATTTGTAATGGTTCACTCACCATATAACCGTGAAGGCGAAGAGAGCGAGGCCTGAGGGGTGAGATGTAATTAGGGAATTTTCGCCAAGGTAGAAATACCCCAGCTGATAAAAGTGTTGGGAAAGAAGTAGGCGAAGAAACGGTGGCCAGTCTGTCTACTGGGAGTCTAGTCGGACACTAATTGCCTCTGGGTGACCATCCGTTATCATACGTGCAAATCTACATTTACATAGTACTCCCCAAGACGCCTATAAAGGCGTGTGGAAGGTTGTGTTAAGAAACCAGTTGCTCAAATACAAAAATCAAATGCTCTAGCAAAGTCTTGCTTTTTGGTATCTTCGTGTTCTTCCGTGGGTTCATGGTTACATATCTTAGAGGTAGAAGTGTTTATCTTTGGGAGCTAGGTGTTTTTGGAATTATTTGTAATTTTATGTTTTGTTTATTTGAATGCCTTCTGCTGATTGTGTAGGTCAACGAGATATTATATAATGACCGAGGTAACTATTCTAATGCATTAGGTGCTTCTGAAAACAAAAATTATTTCCTAAAGTCAATTAATTAAATGATTGGGAAATATAATCTTATTTTTTTGGGTGAGCTTCGCATAGTTTTCGTTCTTTCGTTCGTCATTTTGACCTTAATGTCTGATCATCACTATTCAGGTCAGGAGCGCCCTTCATCAGTTCCTTTCAAACTTCTTTCTTTGTTACACTCCGAGTGCGACGAAATGAGAGGAATTCATATTCAAAAAGTAGTTAGCTTGTAAAACTTAATTTGGTCTTTAGATTTGACTTTATTATAATCTGCGGGGGCTTTATGAGAGACGAAAGTAGGGTGGTTAAATATGATGTTTGAGATGGATGTTTATGTTGAAGACCCCTAATACTACATTTCCAGCATTTTCAAAGCCCAGAAAATCGGTGATTTCGTGAATCTGAAATTTCTAAAACCTACCGAATGATCTTGTTTTGGCCGCGCAAGTACCTGGATGGCCGTCCAAGCAAAAAGTTCCTGGATGGTTGTGTTCAGTACAATTCAGCTCAGGCGTTTTTCCATTGTGTTGCAGGGTGCACATGGCAGCGGGTTACCCATGAAGCCTCTTTTATCGGACTCTTTTACACTTTCTTTAACCGATGCTTAGTGGGACGAATGCACTCGTATAGGTTTTTGTATCCGTTTCTGTTTGAGTATTCTAAAGCATTAGAATTCATGATATTGCCTGTAAAAATGCTTAAATATCGCTGCAACGAATTCAGGATTTTCCACCGATAAACGGCATTAATACAGAAAAGTTTCTCGGGTTTTCCACCGTTTGATATTCTCCATGTCTCCCGGCGTTTGCCGGTGAAAGTTTTCTGCACCTGAGACGCCGGGAAAACCTAAGATCATACGACATTAATGCCATTTTCGTAGGTATTTTAATGTACGCTCTTGCAAATGGTACCGCGCCAGCCACGGTTCTTATTGTACAAGCTGTTGGAGCACGTTGCCGCATTACAACGGGAGCCCGGTATTTCCGACGATCAAAGGCGCTCTTCACCCTCAAAAAGTTCGTCTTATGAGTAGTGGATTACAAAGACGATTTCCAGTGAAATTGCAGGAAATGTGTTCAGATTCGCGATAAACACAAGGCGGCGCAAGGTCTCAGGAACTTTCTCTCTCTCTCAAGATCTGGCGTACAAACAATACAATGGCCAGGATCAGCTAGGATACAGGGTCGTCAGTGACGTAGCGGCACTTCTGTTAGCGCATGCGCGGTTACGAATGAGGCACCTTACAATCTAAGAACCTTGTCCAGAAGGAGGAAGACTGGGATAGTACTGAACGTGAAGATAATATTGACGTTTAATCCCTATTGCGTGCATTAAAAGATAACATTTGGCACCTCATCCGACAAAAACACACTGAAAAAACACTTTGGATATGAGATTCGTAGGTTTGGGTGTCACACCCAAAGCTGAGGTGAAGGAAAGGACTTGTCCATACATTTGGTTGTGTCACCCAAAGGGAATGGGTGATGAGGAGTTGGATGTTCCAACTACTCCTTTGGTTGCTACATCCAAAGAAGATGGACGAGTACTTTGGGTGTGAGAACCAAAGCGTTGGGTAGCTCATCAGAACAATGTTTGGAGGCCGAATGAAAAGTTTAGATCACCTGCCCAAAGGATTGGGCGCCTACCCCTTCCTCCCTCCTATTCAGCCCACTACATTTTAATATTGTTCTTTTTCAAACCTTTCCTAAATAGGCCACTAGGACAGTGCAACTAAAAAATGAGAAAACCTAGCTCTGCAGTTGTCATAATACCTATCTATTATCACATAATTCAACATATTGTAATGTACGTGGGTGGAAAAATAAATATTCCCATTTGTAGAACACTAGAAAGAACATTTATTTCCAATATATAAACACACAGTTACATAAGATTCACTCCAAAAACACAATTTTTCTCAATCTCTTCTTGTTCATTCTCCTTTCCTCGTCAATAACCTCCGTGCCAACGCTCTCGATGATTACTCCGCAAGGCTCTCGATGAATCCACGGTTATAATATCATAAAAAGTGCACAAAACACAGTGAATTAATATCACCATCAAATTCTATGCCAATAACATAAAATATTATTAAAATACAATCACAACATATTATAAATATCATCGAGAAATACAAGAAACGTGAGACAATTTAACCTCAATAAATAAAGGTCAATGTTAATAAGCACAGCAGCACTTCCGACAAAATGTGATCTGAGAGTTTGAACTTTGTTTTAATAAGCACATAGAGATAACAATAGGAATCTGAAGAACTCATAAGCAAAGGGTGGTAGTGCGGGCATGAGAATTAATGCAACATGGCGGTGAGAATAAACACAAAATGGCCGTGAGAATAAACAACAACTCGCAACTTACCAGCGAACACATGGATATAGGCTCCAAGTCCAGCCTTCGATAAGAAATTCGCCGTCCCCTCGTCCATAATCTCGAGCAGCAAGAGCAACGAAGCACAAGCGGCAGCAGAGTTCGCCCGTTTTACCCACAACAAGTCCACACGTGTCTACGGCTTCCACGGCTGAACACAGAACTGCGGGTGCTAGAGAGCTTCATGAGATTGCCACCAGAGCGCGTAACAATAGATTTAGATTTCGCACCTAAACCGGTAGAGTGCACTAACCATAACTTTGATTCTCCCATCCAAAGGACGTTGACTGGACGTGTTTGGTGTGACATTCTTTGCCTTTGGTTCTCACATCCAAAGAGTTAGTTCTGACGTCGCATGATTCTTGATGGCGCATCCAAACCTCCCCGCCCAAAAGGGTTTAGGGTGTAGCATCCAAACCTGTTCTCTCAGTGCACTATTAAAACCGTGCCAAAAGGAAAATAATATGATTAAACAAGTGTTTGAAATCTAAAGATGTCGATTTGAAATATGTCGTTTTCAAGATAAATACACACAATTTAACACATATAATAAAAACCCATTATGTAGGTGAATTTTTTAATATTAACAACCTTTCACAATACTTCGGCTGCCTCAGATCACAGGACATTAGGCGATTTACTTAGCGTGCACGCTTACGGAAAACCGAACAAACCAGGTAAAGGAATATGGCGGACGAACAAATGCGCATCGGTAAACAGGTTTCTGCTGGCTTCACTTTTATTATAACTATAGCTAACGCTAACTAATTATAGCTAAAGCCCTCTCCAGAACCTCTATAGTCGGAACTAGGAGTTTTGTCTGGGGAGGCAAACATCAGTTTGCCACCCACCCCCTCAAACCCTCCCTCCCACTCCACCATTGAAATATGATACCTCCGTAAGATATTTCTTGAGATGCGATATTTGAAAATACACGCCGTGTGTATGCTAGTAAGAAGTTTTATGTAAGAAAAACACTCGTTACTAACACTTATAAACATAAATGGTAACGTCATACCACACTTTTTTTCGCGCCCTAAACCCCTCAGCCGAGCGCTCAGGCAACTAATTCATAACAGTGGTAGACATGACTTTAAAACACTGACTCAAGACCCATGAGTTACGCTAGTGCTTGAGTCGTGTCTTATAATGAAGAAAATAATTTGGTATGGTACGTCAGTGTATTTATACAGACTGTCCAACAGGTCGTGTGTTATTTTTGATCTCCAATTTTAGTAACTTAGACTCGAGCAATATTCGTGAAAATTGGCATACACGAGGGAAAGAGTCCTAAGTTTTGTTGAGTGTAAGCAGAAGTTTACAATTTTGACCTTTTGACCTCACAATGTGGGTCCAAACAAAAATTTTGAATACGTCTTATGGGTTTTCAATGTAAAAAAATCGAAATAGAAAAAAATCTGAATTTCAATTACCAAGATTTCAATACACTTGTCAAGTATATTGACATCTTGGTCAATGTCAGATGTATATACACTTATATATAACTTTTAAAATTATTTTTAACTTTTTAAAACAATTTTCAAATTTGGCCGCCCCATAAAATCTGCCGCCCGGGGCACGTACTTCGGGCCTAGCAGTGGCGTAACTATGGGGGGTGGATGAGAGGGATAGATCCCCCCCCCCCCCAAAGCCTCAGAGAAATAAAAATAATATTTAAAACTATTGCCTAGTCTTGACATATAGTAAATTTTAACAAAGTTTTTATGAAACTCAAATTTGAAGTGCCAAATTAAAAATTAAAGTAAAATGTATTTGTAGGTATGTAATTTTTCCAAAATTTCCCCAAATGGGGGTGGGAGGTCGCCCTTCCCCATCCCCTCTCATCCCCCCCAAAGCATATTCCTAGTTACGCCACTGGGGCCTAGGGTAGCCAGTACGGCCCTGCAGGCTACCCGACTGCCGCACTGGATACTCGAGTACTTAGAGAGTATTCGAACACTGGAGACATTTTTATCAGTACCTCACCACTACCTCGTCGTATCAACCTCCTGTCCCTGCCATCTCATTCCCTTGCAGCTTAACACCACGCAGTCAGCTATCTCGCCGCAAATATGAAACGCTTGACAGTCGTCACGCTCCTTAACATCGCACCCATCCCAGACCCGCTTTATCTTCGGTATTTTTTAATTTTTTCCCCCTTATTTTTTATGCTAGTTTTTTTTCTATTTACTCCCTAAAACACACGCAGGATTCACGTTCGCTTTTGTTTTGGTAGCCGGCTTTTCGTAACCTCTCCAGTCTTCCACTTTATCGTTATCTTTCCCTCTTAAGCCTTTCCTTCAGATATGTGCCCCCGCTTCACTTCGTTAGCTTCCCGTCTCTCTTTCCGTGAACCCTGCTCTTAGCTGCGCAGTAGAGAAGTGGGTGGGGATATTGTTGCGTCGATGGTCTAGGCACGTGCACGTCGCTGACTCGGTGAAGTCGAACACGGCGCGAGTCGACGGAAATTCATTTGTCTCCTTCAACAACTCCATCTCGTGTACTTAGCCGTGAAACAAGCGCCCCACAACTCCCGAGTGCATCGTTTATGTCTTTGAAACGTAATAGGTTGACAGTGAGGTAGTTATCACGTGACATAAGATTTGATGCTTTTCCGGCGACTAATATGCTCCTATACGGAAGTATAGGAGCATATTAGTCGCATGGACATTGACCGCAGCGGAGAAAGCAAGGATAGAGGCCTTTGAAATGTGGTGCTACAGAAGAATGATGAAAATCAAATGGATCGACCGAGTTAGTAACGAGGAAGTCCTAAGAAGGGTAGGAGAGAAGAGAAGCCTCATGAAAACCTTAATTAGAAGACGGAACAACCTTATAGGCCACATCTTGAGACATGATGGCCTGATGAAGACAATCGTCGAAGGACAGGTGGAAGGCAAGAATGGAAAAGGAAGACCCCGAACAAAATATATGGAACAAGTAAAGAGAGATGTGAAAGAGAAGAAATACGTAGGTGTGAAAAGATTAGCTGATAGGAGAACTGAGTGGAGAGCTGCGTCAAACCAATCCTAGGATTGTTGACCAGTGATGATGATGATGAATGTGGGTAAACTCTTCTGTGCAGTGGCGTGACTATGGGAGGGATGAGGGGATATATCCCCCCCCCAAAAGCCTCCGAGGAATCAAAAAATTATTTAAAAATCTTGACTGGATTTGATGAACCGTAAACACGGGCTACTTGAGCCAGCCCAAATTTTGAAACCTTTAGCATTATTTTAAAAATGGGCACAACATATTGTTTTCTGTTTCATACTCATTTTATATGTTTAATGTATAGATAATTATGAATACTTTAACGTACAAAATGCATTGTTTGTGACAGTAAATAATTTTATTTTTAAAATTTTATTTGGGCTCAAGTTAACCTTAGGATTGGGTTACTTGACCCCAGACTATAATTCCCATGGAAACAACCATTTGAAGGCAGTTTGGCTTCAAATAGAGCAACGATTATTAAAATAAATAATTTATAATCATTTATCAATTTATAATCATATAATCAGCTTTTCAGATTTCTTTGTCAGACTTAGCGACCAAAAACAAATAAACTACATTCAGGAGCTCTGAGGGTGAGCCACGAGTCGGAGCTTGAAAAGTTGGGTAAAATGGATAATTTAACCCGGTGGGAATCCCGAGAAGAGTTCAGTTATAATGCGTTTCAAATGAAAACAGGAAACCATTACTAGAACCCAAATTGGCACAATGCATTCATTCACAGCACTGAAATCCTTAGATTGGTTTACTGCATTCCTCTCTTTCCCAAGCTATATAGTTCCTTTAGTTACCTCATGTTTCGTTTACTTATATTTTTGGGGATATTTGACTGTTAGCTTTACAGGGGATCGGGTTGGTGGTTAGTGTGTTGGCTTCCCACCCCATGGACTCGGGTTCAAATCCTGGCGGTGGCAGAGAGCTGTTAGAGACTGCCCGATCCCTACCTGAACGTTGTGTGGAGGACATTTCAAGCGCAACACTCCGTCCGTCGGATGGGACGTTAAGACAGCGTCCCCTTGGCACCTTTCGTTTAGAGTAGGCTAATGCCGACGCCGGGTTTTTCTCCACTCTTCCCTCCCTACTCTTCCTGCATGGCGCAAATGACCCCACCTGTCTGCCGTCTCCTCCAAATCAGTTAACATTATGTGGTAGGGGATAGCTCACACCAAGCAAGTACCCCTCATTTATTTTTCTGAGTGGCACGGCCCATAGCTGCATAGGCACATCTCTCTAAGCATGTTTATGATATACGTTTCATGCATATAGACCTGTTGGTACTTATTCATCAGTTATATTACAATTCTATAATCCAGGGAAGGCAATAGAAACTAAAATGAAGTCAAAACCAGTAAAATTTCAATAGTTTGGTTCCCAGGAGCGAAAAGTAGAAACGAAACAAAAAAGAATTAAACCTGGAGAGCTAACTCAGGGTCGCAACGAGTCCAAACTACTTCGAGTCGAAACTAAACTAAAACTCAGGGACGAAACGAAACTGAGATAATGTTTCGCAGCGAAGGGACCACGTGCTTCACCTCCGAACAGTTTAGTTTCGACCAACACACCGAGTGCGAAGTCTGGTTGAATGAAGTAAAGGTTCGGCCTACCGCCGTTAGATGCATGGGGCACTTATATTTTTACCACACACAGGAGAGCGGTGAACGCAAACTGCCCACTCGATTTTTAAGCTCAATGTTTTAACCTCTCTACACGTATATCAAACGTACTGGGTCGAAACTATTCTCTCTCATCCCCCTCCACTCAACTTTTGTGATCGAAACTTTACTATGAGCAGCGGAGTTTCGATTAATTTCGTTTCGTTCCCGGGGAGTAAAGTTTCGTTCCGGGTCGAAACTGAAATCCTTGGTGATTTTGATTTCCTGCAGGAACGAAACTAATCCCAGGCCTCGTATTTTCGTTTCCCTCCAGGTCGAAACGAAACATTTTTTAAAGTTTATTTAAGGAGTTGCTCACATACAGCATTTCTGCCAATTCATAGTGACGGAGTAACAAACATGAAATTTTCACATAAAAAATCTGAAAAGAGTACAGGCATAAGATAGTAAAGAACAAAATAGAAGACACGAGGAAAGGGTGGCAGAGAGGGAGGTTTATTTATTAGCCGTGGAATGGGATATTGCGAGTTTGACAAATGAGTTTAAGGGCAGAAAAAACGGATCAATATTGTCTGATAATGAATTGAGCAGAGAGCAAAGGCGGTGTTGGAGTGAGCGCTTAACGAGGGATAGTCTAGGGATAGGCGTATGGAGTAAGGAATGTGTACGAGTAGATCGGCAAGGCACTCTGAAATTAATGGAAGAAAGCAAATCAGGACAGTCAATGTGTGAATTTAGAGTATTGTAAATAAGTTTTAAATCTGTTTTAATCCTTTGTTGGCAGAGATCAGTGATTGATAGAGAAGTTAGGAGTGAGCTGGTGGACATGTCACGTAAGCGGGGAACTCTGTGTCTTACAATCCTGGCGAAGAAGCTTGTTATACTGTCAAGAGAGGTGAGGTTAGAAGGAGCTGCGATGGACCATATGGGGGAGCAATATCCGGTGACTGGATGGATCAATGCTGAGAAGTATGATTTTCGAGCTGTGGGACCGGTTATTTCTGTGTAGCGGCAGAGGAGACCTAAAAGTGACATACGTTTCGTTTCACTTGCCATCCCCGCTATAATCGTTCAATTGTAGCCCTCCATTACCCCATTTCCCAAACCAGCTCCTTCAGTTCCCTGATGATCTAATTTCTCTCCTCTGCTTCAAATACTTATCTCTTTGTCTTCCTCATGTGACTTTCTCTTCGATTTTTCTGTCCTTGTTACATCACGCGTAAGGGCTGTAACTAATTGGTAGCTTCTTAAACACTATCTACTGGGTGCTATTATGGCGTATGGTACCTCTTGTGTCCTTTTCTTTCCCTATCCTGCGGTACACCATGGGCTCCAAGGTATGTACACAAAGGTATCGTAATGGGGCTCCAAGATGAAGAAGTTCCTCTATTTCTATATTATCGAAAAGACAATTATTGGAACTTAAATGCTAAGTTCAATATTAAAATTACCAGCAGAAACAGAATGAAAGCAAAATTATATCCGCAAAATATGTGTTCTCTTTTTCGTCAAATGGCATCACTTATAGTATTGGCATCACAATGGTATTTATTACTAACTTTTATATAGCTATGGCCGTTTTAAAGCTTATTAAAAAAACTAACCTTTATCCATGATGTAAAACACTTTTCATTTTTACCGAAACTTTTATTTTGGTAGCTTTTAGGAAAAGTTTTGTGTAGTAACGTTATGCCCGTGTAAAAAATCACCTTATTCAAAATAACAGCAACAAACCGAAAATTGAGACCAACCATCCTTTGAATTAATGAAACTAGGCAAGACGAGGGAAAAAAGTCAAGTTTAGCTCGTTTTACTATTAAATGTTTTCCTCCCAGCCGTCCTTTGGCGTTTGAAAAGAAATTTTCTGCATAGTTGAAATTTTTTAAAGGCCTCGTGAGCTCCGAAGTGATACCTGGTGCCACTTACGAGTGGTCACTGTCAGTGGAAGATTTTTTTCTGCTGTGAATGGGATATGAGCATTCGCATTGCTTCTGCACAGAATCAGCGTATTTTGCTTTTTCTGATTTTATTTTATTATAGTTAAAAGGTTACACGGGTTGAATTAAAAGACTCTTCAAGAATTGAAATTTACAGAATATTCATAAAAATATCGTGTAAATAATACATCATTTGTGAAAAAAATATATCTAAGTTGCACAAAACATCCAGTTGTAAAATAAAAAAAATAGTGTTTCCAACCGATCCTCGTAATGATTTACGATCATATCCTTTCCCAAGCAAATATTCACTTTATTCAAAAGAACAGCAACAGAGCGGAATATGGAATGGATCGGTTGGAAAAAATATTTTTGTTAACTTCACAGCCGAGTGCTTTGTACAATTCTGTCATAAATTTTAAGCCAATTTTTTATGTTATTCAATTGAGACCAAAATATTATATTTAGACCAATAGCCCCTTGAATTAATTAAAGTGGTCAAGAGGCGAGAAACGAGTTAACATTTACCTCGTGTAAATATTTAACGACTTACTCCGTTAGGTGTTTTAAAAGAAATTTTCTACATCGTTGCAATTTGTTCAAGGGTTCGTGAACTCCGAAGTGACGCCTGGTGCCACTCACGAGTGGTCACTGTCCGTGGAAGATTTTTTTCTTCTGTGAATGGGTTCACCAAGCGTTCGTTCTTATAGCTTCTATACAGAATCGACTTATTTTGCTCCGAGAGGAGGCATATCTGCGTTCGAGGCAGGATTGGGTCATTGAGAACTCGGCGATCCATTTAAATATCTCTCCCCCCTTCCGCCACGATTCCAACTTCCTGTCATTCACATCTTCATCGTCCACTATCGCTTCATATTCCTTTTTATTTTGACTCCAATCATATCTCTATTACGTCCCTCGGAGCTAGAATTTCTTTGGATTGATTAAATGTGAGGAGAGATTCGTGATATTCACTCGAACATTTTGTATTTCGTTAATTCTGAGTTAGCATAATTCAACTCATTAGCACTGTATCGACGAATGTATTTGATATAGTGAAAATAGTCCATGATAGAACAACTGTAGTGCTTATTCATAATATTTATTGAACAATCAACGCGTTTCAACACTCGTGTATGTTAAATAAACTATATGGAAAAGTATGTCAGTTTTTCTATCACTAGTACTAATAATTATCTGTTGGTTTTTAAATTTTTTATCTCAATATATTTGTTCATTCGTTCAATATGGTGGTTCGAGCTGAACATAGCTTCTGAGAGTTAAATCACCTGCTTATGCGTGCATATGTTATCATCATTAACGGCCATGTATCCTGAAATTGTTTGACGTTGCTCACCGATCATTTATCGGAGGAGCCAATCTTAATTTTCTCAGTTCCGTAATGACAGACAAACTTTCGTGTGGCCCATAGATTATTGTGAACGACTCCTGGTTTCGACTAACGTCGATAACGATCGAATTTCGTCATACGATAAACGATATTACCTTACGGAAACATGAGCCACTCCTCGTTGAAAATAGCGTCGTGAGTTCGATTGTGGCGGTCTCAGTCGTTCCCGTGGTGACTTTGGATATACGAGATATACTTTGGATATACTATATACTTTGGATATTGGATATACTTTGGGTGTACTCCGCACGGGAGTGGATTATTTTTTTGAACCAATTTTTTCTATACTTTTTTATCTATACGCCGGGAAAACCTAAAAATTTACACTTTTTTTCGTTTATAATTTAAAGCTCAAATATTATTCTATGTCCTTATCTATTGTCTGGCTCCAGGACAATAATTTCGCAATATATTTATTGTTTTAGTGAGCCGTAATTCAAAAAAAAGTTGTTTGAACGTAGCAGTTGTAGCTGTCGCAGTTGTAGTTGTCACTAGCAGTTAAGTCACTAAGAGGCGGAAAGCATGTGAAATTCTTTCAAATTATTATAGACATAATAGTAAACTGGTTCTTACATGTTAAGGATCACTTAGTGATCCTGTACAGAGCCTCACCTAAAACAAGAAAACGATATGCCTCCGCAAAGCTTAAATCTTAGAAATGCAATCCAAGGATTTTTGTACTGAAACCCATTCCTTCCTAGCCCATGTCATATTTTATTTTCTCGAGGTTCCTCCTCATGTCCTTGATCCTCCCCAATCTCTTATCAATAGCTTAGTCTCCTTTCCACTTATAACTGGATATATGTATCTCTTGGTATTCCTCCGTGGACTTGTTCTTTTTTCCCGTCGATTATGGTTCCTTGTCCAATTTATACACACTTTTAAATAGGTATTCCTCCTTGTTTATAGTTTCTCTGGATCCTAATTAGCAATTTAATCTATGGAAGACCATTCTTGATACATCTTTCAACCATATTAATTTAATTTAGTTGTGATATGTACCTTTTATATTCAGGCACTAGAATTTGTGATACTTTTAAAGTAACTTAATATTCTAAGAATGCATCTGTTTGATAATATATTGGAGTTAAAGTAAACGACATTTTATATCATGGTATACTTAGTTATATGAACTTCTACGAATTTTACAGCTATGTAAAATATTGATAAAAATGGGTCAGCTCACAAGGACAAAGGCCGTAATACATAAAATCGAAATAGTGAATTCACTTCCTTAACTTATAACCTTATGATGAATTTGTTATTTATAAATTTAAAATGGAGCAATATAGTTTTCAAAAGCTGAATATATCTCTCACAGTATTTTACTCCGAATGCGATTCGGCATAATTTTTTTCTAAAATTCAACAGTATTTTTTTGTTTAAGATCCACCAAGATAATCTCAGAGCAATAGCATATCAATCTTCCTGCACCCAAGAATGCAGTATAAACCATCAAGACCAAGATTACCGCATAGCGGGGTTCCAAGAGGAACAAAGCGCGTAGTGCTAGTTGAACCCATAGTTTTATTTGATTTTTCGCCAGCTTTCAATTGACTAATCCTTAAGGCCTGTTTACACGGTACATTAACTCGTACGGGTTAATGCCTAAATGTATGAACGCGAGAATGAACGCCAAAATGCACCGTGTAACCACTCCAAAATGTACAAATGTATGAATGCGTGAACAGAAAATAGAACCTGTTCTAATTTGGTTCATGCATTCGCACAAGTTGCGCTCGTTTCAGAGACACCTGGTGGTAGACGGTGGGAACGTCACTTTCAGCTTGCGTTGTTCGATGTGTTTTGGCTTGTGAAGTGGTGTTTACGGTGATCTTTCGACAGCTAATTTATCCTGACCTCTGCTCTATATGGACTTCTCTCTCTCCAGTTTGACCCTTGCATTGTTTTTGGCTCTCTCACTCTCCCGTTTACGACTTTTGCGCGATTTGGACTACTCTTCACGGATTTTACTTTGCGGTCAGTAATGGCTTGGACCAAAGGACAAGTGCAATCATTAATTTATTTGGTGAGCGAGAGGCCTTATTTGTTCGATCCGAGGAACTCTCTGTACAAGAACAAGGGGAAGAGGATGTCTGGCTTGACGGAGATAGCGTAGCAGATGAGATTTGAAAGGTAGCAATTTCATGTTAATGTTATTAAATATACTTTCCTTACATATTCTTGCTAGGTGGTTCACGTGATACCAGCTACGTTAGATTGTGTAATTCCTGTCAATTGTGCTAAGTTTTGATTGCTAAAACCATAAATAATCATACCAGCCTTATGCGGATTTCTTTTTCGTTTTTGGGTAGACCGGGGACGACTTCCATGGACATTAAGAGAAAATGGTACTCTATTAGGACCAATTACATGGCAGAGAGAAGGAAGGTGACGACGTCCAAAAGGAGCGGCGCCGGGACGGATTCCGTAAGTTCATAAAAATTGAAACTACTGCCCATCGTTATTCTGTAGCTAGTGAATTGGTAGTTAAGTTGAAAATTATTTGATAATTTCAGGTTTATTTACCATCTCTGTACTATTACGGAGAGATGGGGTTCTTGGATGAGTACACTTCACCAAGGGGGAGCACATCAACCTTGGATGAAGATGTTGAGGTAGGTTCATGCCAACTATTTACGTTTCCCTTTACCCTGCATGCAACCTCATCACTGACCCATTACCTAAGCATTCGATGAGTTCATTTGCAGATCAATTAGTGCTAAAAATGAATATTTAAATTTTAGTAGGTGGAGAGATTAAGTGATATATTTATAAACAAATACATTTTTACTATACATGTGCAACGAAAGTGAAAGGTCTTGATTTTGGCTGAAATAGCTGGTATTATTGAATGTATTTTGTTCACCAAAATCATAATAGCTATAGGTTTTTGACTCAGAAGCTGTATTTAAACTGAGGTCAGCTGTGAAGGAAGTCAATTTATCATTTTCCTGTCCATCATAGGGGAAAATGGCATTTCGATTTCTCTTTTGTTATTTTACACCAAGAGACAGTAATAAATTCCCTTGCATTCCATAGGAATATGCTGCTGTTGAAGAGGAGATTCCGGTGGTGGAAGAAGGGGAAATTGGGGAATTGGGAGATCCATCTGCTGTGATGGACATTGTGTTTGTGGATGATGATGCCCGTCCGGCAAGTGCTCCACCAATGGCAATGGCAGAGGCACGGGGGAGTGTGGGCCATTCCACCCCAGTGCCATCAGGCGAGGGTAGGAAGAGGAAGGCATCCACACCTGATGACGCTAATGTGTTCCTCAAGTCGGCTGCAGAGGCAATAGGTTCCCTCTCTACAAAGTTTCAGCCAAAGGATGGCGATACTAGTTTTGGGGAACTTGTTGCCTGTAAGCTGAGGGGGGTCACCGATAAAGGCAAGAAGAACAAAATAATGATTGAAATTTTGCAAGTATTCACTGACAATAAAGAGTGAAGGTATTAAATGAGATAATTTGTTTAATTTATTTTCTCAAAGTTTCACCTTATAGTTAAATTGTATTTGAGCTAAAATAACTTTTATATTTATTTCTAATGTCCAAAGCAGATTGGGTAGGTCTGTTCCCAGTTTGTTGTGGTAGCACTAGTAAAGGGCAGTCACCTTCAGCATTCCCGGTGTATGCAGCACCATTCTTTTCACAAAGAAAATTGTGCAGCCCTACTGCTGCCAAAACTACACTTTCCACCTTCTCCGGGCTCAGGTTGATAGTAGTCAGAAAAACTCTGAAGCGGTTGCTCAATATCCCAAACGAATATTCTACGACTCTCCTAGCCCTTGAAAGCCTGTAATTGAAATTTCTCTTCTCCTCATCCAAGTCCCTGCTCGGATACGGCTTCAAAATGCGAGGAGTTAGTGGGAAGGCCTCATCGGCAACAAAAACGTACGGCACCTCTGCTTGCCCATGGGGTAGCCTTCTATTTGGTGGAAAGTTCAGGGTGTTGCAGGCTATAGCTTTGCACAAAGTACTCTCGCGGAATACTCCGCCATCACTCACCCTTCCATTGACTCCGACGTCAACATAAATAAATTTGCATTGAGCATCAGCGACTGCCAATAGTACAATCGAGTGGCTACCCTTATAATTAAAAAAGTGGGAGCCAGCACTGGCCGGTGGGCTAAAAGCTATATGCTTCCCATCCATGGCACCCAGACACATGGGGAAGTTCCACAGGCTGCTGAACTTCTCAGCAATATTTTCCCACTCCTGACATTTCCGAGGAACCTAAAACAGGAATGAACCAATGAAACCAACCTTCGCCTTAAATTATAATCATCAAACGTTCTTCATAATTCGTCTTCCTTATTAAATACCTGGAGATATTTTCCTTTCAAGTTGCGATAGATACTCTTGCACACCTCAGGAATGATTTTGCTAATGGTGCTATGATGAATTCTGGTTGCATACATCAACGAGCGGTAGGTTTCTCCCGTGGCTAAAAACCGTAACGTTAACGATAACCTATAAGAAAGGAGTATATTCTATTAAATAAAGTCTACCTTAAAATAAAATACAACGAGATAACACTTTCATAAACAAATAATGACCTCCATGTCCGATTGATACCTTTTTTCTGCAGATATAGACTCCCGCATTGTCGTGTCCTGCTTTTCTATGTCATTTCTGATGAGGCGTAAGATTTCGTGAAATTGCTCTTCAGACATTCGCATAAAATTGCGCAAGGCGTTCGCATCCTCGACTGCTAACTCCCGATGGACCATATGCAATAAACCGCGGCCACCTTCTCTTCTTTGGATCCACGGCCGAGTCCAAACTGATCTCCTCCTCCTCCGCACATTCTTCATTGTTCCTACTACTACCATCATTGATATCAATATTATTGCGGCTGCGGCCGCAGTCCTCTCGTCGTCAAAATCCATTATAAAAATTATAGGCACTTTTGTAAACTCGTCAACAACTGTACAAGCTGAATACGAAGGTTGCAGTGATGATTTCACCGGTTATCGCCAGATGGAACTACCGTACACTTATAAAAGAGAAAAAGGTAATTGAATATGACATAAATAATTGCTCTTTGATTGTCTGCTTGTGGTTTGACCTTTTGAAATAAGCGCGTTTTGATTGTAAACAAAAGCTATCGCACATTGCGTCACCTAAAATTGTGTGAAAACTTGTGCGTAGGCAATCACCGTGTAACCGCCCATTCATGAATTCCGTTCACGCAAATGTACATGT
This sequence comes from Ischnura elegans, assembly GCF_921293095.1. Lineage (NCBI taxonomy): Eukaryota > Metazoa > Arthropoda > Insecta > Odonata > Coenagrionidae > Ischnura > Ischnura elegans. The sequence continues at coordinate 89,596,501 of NC_060252.1, forward strand.
TTTCGTACATGAAACGGGATATGCATTCGTACATTAACCCGTACGAGTTAATGTACCGTGTAAACAGGCCTTTACAGTGGGCAGTTTCACACTTCACCATAGAGACCAATTTTACTCTTGGCCTCTTCTTTCGGCGAATGTGGCAACTTTTTAAAGCGGGTCGTATAACTAATAGGTACTAATGCGTTTCGCCATTCCATATTTTTGTCGGAAAGAATTAAACTTTGAAACCTCTAGGACTGCAGTTGACCCCAGATTAACAATGGTTCCATGAAATTTGGATTCGGCATGCGATCTGAACTGATTGGGCGTTCGCTTTTCAAAAATTTCAAATTTCACCAGTTTAATTTCACCTCCCACAGATTTCAATGCGTAATTCCGCGCAAAAACTGTTCACTTCGACACATTTTTTTTAACAAATAAACATTTGCATACGCTGATGCTCCTTAAACTGATTCCCCGCCCAGAAATAATGCCAATTATACAAAATGATGGAATACGCTTTACGTTCGGCCCTCACAAAAACGGATTAATATCGCAAAGCGAGGGCCTTATGTATGTTGTTGCCGTACTACCTTGCCGACCTTGCTCTGGAAATTTTATTCCTTGTAGATTACGTAATTCATCGCCCTTTAATCTAGAATCATTCATCATCGGATCATTCTAGATGCACCTTCGAAGAGTATTCTTCTTCTGAATCTTCATATTTTATTTTTGTTAATTATTTTGTGGTTTATGTTTGCTAAAACTGCTGATAATAAGTTCTGTATCTTCTTCTGTATTATACACACAATGTATGGGGAAAATTTGATCAGGAAAAAAACCTTTTTTTCGGCCTACCCTAATACACATATAAAAGAGGATGAATGTTTGTCTGCCCACTATGCATTTCCATTCGACTCCACTGATTGCAGCAAAAGTCAGCGTATAGGTGCATCTAATACTCCCAAAGCCTGTAGTGCTTCTTCTGGTGCTGTCCGATGCGTTCTTTGCCTCGTTTCTTCATTACCGTTTGTTATGTCACGTCGTACAACTCCTATGGTTGGACATCCTACCGGGTAGACACACCTCTTGACACGCTCAAAGGGAAAACATAACTCTAAGGATTCAATACTAAACTATTAATCCACTTGGTGTAAACCTTTTAATGGGGTATGCGTTCACAAGACATTTTTATCCTGCGCACGCCCAGGCACACATTGTGATCAATGTTGTGGAGTTGAGGTCAATGTTGTGGATATAAGCTGATCCCGTGCGCGGTTTAAAGAAATCATTTTTTCCGTTGCATGCTGTTATATGTGTAATACAAATGTAAAGCAGGTATCATTATGGCACAAGGTGTATACCATAATCATACCTGCTTTGTTCCTTCATCTAAAAATCCTGCCATATAGCCATGAAATCCAAGTTTCAAGTTTCTGGGTACTGTCCTTCCGGGCTGGGCAATATCTAAAAAAAATGGGTGTTTTAAAATACCTATTTGAAATAAATTTATAATTTGTATGTGGCATTTAAAATACACGACCTGAATTTACCTTGTATTTTGTATTTCAAATACAGGTTTTTTTTGTCGTTTTCTGATTCTAAAATAAAAAAATACATTCGTAAATACTGTTGAAGTAGCTCTGATAACACTTCTTAAACATTATGCTTCAGAAATTACTTTGATTTCGTAAGAATCGTTTTCTTCGTACTTGGAATAATCAATAACGTGCCGAGGTAGGGTATAGTTTTTAAAGATCTCTTGGTTTCCATGCAAATGTAATTTGTATTTTAAAAGGTATTTAAAATACTATTTTGTAGTTTGTTTTTCAAACACCCAAGTCAAAGGTATTGTATACTGTATATTGCCCAGCCCTGTTTGCTTCTCGCGGAAGAAACATTATGGTGGTTTCCTATTTTTTAAATGCATAAATCGAAAGATTATTACTCCTGGAGTACGTATTTCACGCTTTTAGATTTTTAAATGACGATACCTATTTTTCGCGATTAAATGAAAAGTGAGTATTTTCAATCACGGGAAAACGCAACGGCTAAGTATGAATGCTGAGAAACGCGCGCGTGACGTCATTCTGGTTCGGGCTGTTGCCGTGTGAGGCCACCTTGGTGCGAGGATATGAGCGCCGATACGATGCAGGCTGCCAGCAGGTAGCAGCAGCTTGGCTTAAATAAGGTTTATTAATATCCTATCAAACGTGGGCATCATCGCATGGGCGCCAATCTGGCCTTTTTCAAATGAGGTTAAAATTGACCATTAACATTCGTCTAAACTGGGATTTCTAAAACCAAGTAATTTTTATATTATGAATACGCTAATATTGGGTAACGAATCGCAATCAATGTATTTCGTTTTCTTTGATGAAGGAAACTACCCTATTGTTGAACTCGATGACATATATCGCCGCAGATCGGGCACGCATTTACGCTCCTTGCAAATTACTCGTTTTCGCCCGTGCGGGAAAAAACAGACATCCCCTTTTATATATTTATATATAATACAGAAGAAGATATAGAACTTATTATCAGCAGCATCAACAAGCATAAACCATAAAATAACAAAAAAATAAAAAATGAAGTTTTAGAAGAAGAAGGTACCTCTAGAATGATCAGAAGGGCGATGGATTATGTGACCTACAAGGGAATAAGATCTTAGGTTTTCCCGGCGTATCAGGCGTAGAAAAGTTGCTCGGGTTTACCACCGGTTGATGTTTTCCATGTCTCCCGACGTTTCGAGCAGCGACTTGCGGTTCATCCTCAGGGGATCTTCCGAATCCCCTCCTCTTCCCCTTCCGAATCCCATCTTCGGTAGATCCCCTGAGGTTGAACAGCAAATTGCTGCTCGAAACGTCGGAAGACATGGAAAACATCAACCGGTAAAAAAACCGAGAAACTTTTCTGAACAATTGAATAAGTTTGCCAGAGCAAGGTAAGCAAGGTAGTACGGCAACAACATACATAAGGCTCTCGCTTTGCGATATTAATCCGTTTTTGCGTGCGGTTTTTTTCCCGCACGGGCGAAAACGTGAAATGTGCAAGGGGCGTTAGGCGCCAAATCAGCTCTCTCCGTGCTCTGGTTCAGTGACCTGTCGCGCCCTGCCTCAACCCTTACGACTTCCGCTGCTCCTGCCATCCTATGGGCGAGGGCCCCAGTAGACACTGCGAAATGCCTCCACCGTAATATATCCCCTCGAAGGGAGTATGGGAGATGGGTTTGCAGCGTGGGAAGAGCATGAGAGGAAGAAGGCTAGAGAGACAAGTGAAGGAGGCGAAAAGGCGAAATGAATAGTTCGTTCGCTGGAACAAGAGACTATTAAATCCCTTCCGAGAAACAGAAGACGCTTTTATCATCGCCTCTTATCTATATCCTTTCCATTCTCCCCTTACACGTGCCTTCGGTCCATTTCAGCCCATTCTTCCTATTCTCCCGTACTTTCAGTATCCCTTTGTCCAAGTTATCGTGTGTACAAGAGTAGTCAGTTCTATTCCGCAGGAATCTGTGCCTGGAAGTTTGAGGGTAGATATTATAATAAGATATTCAAGGTGATAGAAATGGGTGGTGAGAAGCATTCCTCAAGCAGCAGCCTATTTTTTATCGAAGATGGAGCATGAATTACTGTATGAGTCATATATAAAATCAATTATCCTTCATAGGTATATGTTTAATGAATTCCTCCGGATTTTTCGCAAAATTTTAATCTTAAGGGCTATGTCGGCAGTGGTTAATATTATCCAATATTGGAAAAAATGGCATCAGGGAAAGTGGTATCAGCTGGCAACTTTTCCTAACAGGGCAAATTTTACTATGATAAAAGTCATTTTTCGGACCACCATACCTAGCTAGGCTTGATTTATCCGTTTTTTTATGAAGGGAATAATAGGTTTATTAGGTCAATATTAGTACTGACGAGTCGGTATCCAAGAATGATTACATATTAAAATTTTAAAAGATAAAAATTATTTACACCGAGCATGAAATTCGCCATGAAAAATATAGTTCGGCTCTGCTGGGTTTGAAACCAGAATCATCTGGTCAGGTATGCTAGCATTCACACCATCAAGCCATCTTCCTCCAAGTTAAATTCCATTCTCGGTTTTCCGAACATGGTATTAGTGTCTTAAGTCAAGGACACGAGACAGAAATCGCTCTTGCTAAGTCACTAACTTATAAAACGTAATCCGCTGTTATTCTTAGACGGATGTTTTATAAATATTATTTTCCATTCAGAATGATTTTTTTCATGGTGAATATAATTCAGGGCTTAAATAGCTTTGAACCTCATTAGTTACTTGCAACCTGTAGTTCGCTCCTTCAGATCTGAGCTGTTTTCCTGATAGTAAAGCGTAATCCATTCATAAGGTTGATTTTGCAAAGATTACAAGGCCAGGCACTAAATTTATTGTTCTTTCGCTCTTGACTTCTCTATTGCTGCTAACGTCAATGGCTCGCTTCTATAGCTAAACATGCTACAGATGTAGCGTATGATGAATTTTTTCCTAAATTACATGCCTGCATTCTCAGCCGCCAGTAGATTCTTCTATAATAAGAATGTCATCCTCGCCTGTGCTATTCTTCTAAACATTTAATTTTTGTTTCGTCCATCACTGGTCACATGGTTTCCGAGACAGAAATTGTTTTCTTCGCTACAAGATTTCGTTGTCTTATTTTCACTCCTCTCTTCTGATGCGCACTGGTATCTTAGTTCTCTCGTTATTGATTTTCATTTGACGTATAGCTAAATTCATTTCAATATTTATTGGAATATTCATCAAATCCCTCCCTATCTTTGAAGAATACTCATTTTAATCAATATGGAAAAAACAATGGCAATATATCAGCTGAAAACCAATAAAGAAACCTCTCAATAAAATCAATAAAACATAGGCCCCATTGTTCCAAATTCGTTGCGTAACATCAATCTTGGATACTTATTCTATAGAATAATACTTTCCTATGGGAGTCCTCGTGGATTCGCGTTTGATCTCCTTTCTAAATTGCTTATGTTCTCAGTAAAGTCAGCCTAAATAAGACCGTAACTATAGTTCTCGTTGCATGGAGCAGCTCCATGGATCTCTTCAGGAGTCTGGAGCTCTTCAATGAGTCAGCTTACTTTCATGGAAGCATAAGTGGTGCATTCTCGGTTTGAGCTAACGCATGTAGCAAATGTACATGTATGATTTTTTTTCAGTTTTCGCAGGTTTTTCACTCGTTCCTTTTCTGTGAGCTTTTTTCCGAAAAGGGCTTAAGTCACTATCGTCACATTTTCCCCTCAAGTGCTCATGTGTGTTATCCCTTAATTATGATGCAATTTTGAAATTTTCATTTATTGTTAAATATTTTAAATAAGCCATTACTATCATGAGATTTTCTGTTATCATTATTTTTTATTTCTCACAAGCGAATATTTCATTGAGCTCTCAACTTTAAATTGGCTAATGAATTCCTAAGTGAATATTTAATGTCTCTTTAGTTTATGACGTGGAAATTGATGTTCGAAGAGTATATCTAGTCTCAACTCGCTTCAGTATCGGAGTTTTAGTATTAATTCAGAAGCACCAAAGACTCATTATAATGTATGCACGTTGATATTGTAGATATGTACACTTTATTTAAAGATACTCATCCCCTACCTAGCAGCCAACGGATTCCCCGCAGGGTATCGTGAAGATGTCGATCACATATTTAACATAATGATAAGTACCTACTTATGTATTTCCACTCTTTTTTTATTCCATCCGACCCCCTGGGCACAAAATGATATTTTCAAGGCATTATGCGCCGAAACCGAGGTCGGTTGGAATAAGTAAGCGTGGACATAGGCAAGTGCTTTTCATAATGTTAAATATCGAGGATTTCCACCGAATTACGCCGGGAACTGTATCTTTTAGATCAGTTATGCCAACTTTCAAAGTACTACTATGAAGACCGCACTTGATAATCTTCCTCGTTCCTTCTCTTCTCTTATATCTCCTCTCTCTTCGTCTTCTGCTTGACCTTCACGGCAAACCTACTGCCTCGACCCCCGCCCCCTTCCCTTCAATGAATTAAAATATAAATGATTCTCAATGTATTTGCCCTATATGGGCTCAATAAATTTTGAATAGTTTGATAAAATTAAAAATTTCTACCGTCGATTATTTGCTGTTTTTGTCATTGTAAAATAATCATTTAATCCAATTCAAAGTTCATTTATAATTACCATATTACATATTCAATGGGTCAGCGTTTACCGTATTCAATGTTTTTCCACAGATATATATGTTAAAACCGCCGAAATGTATTACATTCTCGTTAGACTTAAGTAGGGTAGATTGCCACTTCAAGCGTGCAGAAAGACTTAATTCGCGAACAGAAAAAAATACAAAGTAATTAATCGTAGCTTGGTGGAAATCCATAATCGCAGGAATAGAAGGATGAACAACTTTGCTATTTCCACATAGTAGTTTATTAACACCGACCATGGTTTCGTTACAGAGTAACATTATCAAGGCAGACCTTGATTATGTTACTCTGTAAAGAAACCATGGTCGGTGTTAATGAACTACTATGTGGAAATAGCAAAATTGTTCATCCTTCTATTCCTACAAAATACAAAGGAAGGCTGCTCGGTTCGTCAAAAACCGCTACGGACGTAAAGACAGCGTTACCCAGATGTTAAGCTAATTAGGCTGAGAGCCGCTGGAGACTCAGACGCTGCGCGCTAGACTTAGATTGCTTGAACAATTGTGAATGGATATCTTTAAGAGCGACACGGAGAACATAATATTAGAGCTACACTCTATTTCCAGGTCCGACAGAAGTGATAAATTAAGGGAGATGTTTTGCCGAACGGATAGATATGGGAATTCATTTTCCCCCGAGCCATAAAGGATTTCAATAAATGCTTGTCTTAATTTCCTTTGAGCACTTTCTTTTTATTTGTAAATGGCTGGTGTCCTAACACCCCCTGCCACAACCTTTTAGGCGGCTTGAGGGGTGTTATGTAGATGTAGAAGCGTTGAACTGAGGAACACTGGAATAGCTGATGTAAGTAATTTTCTACTCTATGGTAATCTATAATCAGTGCCTGATGATTATTGAAAGACAATCAGAACGAGTGCTGTGAGTTGTTAAATAAAATTAGTGGGCATTACGTTATCTTTGCTTATCATTCGATATGTTGTTTAAACGATATCTCTCCGGAAAAAGTTGACTACCATGAAGACCGCAGTTGATAATCCTCCTCGTTCCTTTTCTCTCGTGTCCCCTCTCTTCATCTTCTTCTTGACCTTCTCGGCAAGCCTCCTGCCTCGACCTCCGCCCCCTTCTCCTCTCTCCCCCGCCCCTTTAACCACTTCCTGCCCCTCCCCCTCCTCCTCCTCTTCTGCATAACCGCCCCCCCCACCCATCCGACCACGCAGCGACACTATCCCATCTCCACCCTTGTGCCAGTGACGTAACATCCGCCAGCGGGGAGTTGACAGTCCGACGTAACGTCTTGGGGGACGGAGGGGAAGGCATTCGGTGGTCCTCTGCTTTCACACTGCAGGGGATAGGAGTGTGCCAAATATACTCGAGTACTGGAATTCCAGTACCCAGATGGTACATCTACATGACACCCCACAAGCCGCCTGAATTAAATTAGCGCGTGGCGGGAGGTGTCAGGACAGCTGCCGTTAACCTTTTCGAGAATAAAAAAAAATCAGGTGCGAGTTGTAAGGGTTGTAGTTAGGATTCCACAAGGTACTTGGGTACCCACATAAGGTCAGTAGGTATAGGTTTTATTTGCTTGGATACTCGATAATGTTGACGAATACGTCAACATGAAACACAGCGACCCGCCTGTAGGGTGTTTGATAGGGGATGAACATTACTTGTCATATTGTACCCAGGAAAATGTAGGCTCACATGGAAATGAAAGGCGGTTGAACTTTTCCACAATGATTTAATTTATACGACGCGCTTCGACTCACAAGGCCATCGTCTGGTCCAAGACCAGGTCATTGTACCTTGTTTTTCCAGTTTCCTTGTACCAGAGGATGACTCTGTGAGCCGAAACGCGTCTTGCGAATTAAATCACTGTGGAAAAGCGCAACCACCTTTCATTTCAATCTGTCGAACTTCCACTATATAACGCCTGATTCAGTCGAACATGTAGGTTCCATTATAATTGATAGGTGAACACATGTGTTAGGGCAATATCTCACTATTGAGCCACAATTCCTTCCACTGCAACTACTATTTAGGCCCAGAGGTATTTATCACAATGTAAGTCCTAGCTAAAAAACTTGTGTAAGATATCGACATGTTTGTACTGCGTGGCACGTCATTCGGTCAACTAAGCAGAAAGTTGCTAAATGGAGTGCTCATATCGGTACACGATTATTCAAAAAGGTACCAGATTACTCATGCACTCGTCGCAATTGCCAAAAGTGTAGACGAACACAAGATTACCCTAATGTTGATGTATCTTCTCACTCAAAATCAGTAGTGTTTCCCAACGCATGGGTCCATGTTTAAATCCCGGTGGTGGCGGAGATTTTTCAGACTTTGCCCTGGCCGGCTTTGTGTACTTAAAGCATAGCACTTCGTCCGTGGGATGTTGAGCCTTGGTTCCTTTGGCACCTTACGCTAATGGCGGGCTAGTGCCAACGCCGGGTTTCAATCCGGCCTTTCTTTCCTACCTCTTCGTATGGCCTCCTGCAAATACCTACGTGCGCACCCGAAAGATGATACAAGAGCCTACCGAACGGAAAACCTCCATGAGCTCCTCGATACCTCGGCGAGTGCAACAGTCTGGAAGATTATCTCCGCCAACCCGTGTAATTGTCCAGCTACTCGGGTGCGCAAGAGAATGCATGAGTACTCGAGTATATAACGGAATATTTGAGCAACTGTATGAATACTCAAGTATATGACAGGGTACAACGGTGTACCCTGGAAAGCATTTGAGTTCTCGATCGAGTACATCGTGTACATTAACTACACTCCTATCTCAAGAGTTAACGGACAATCTTGCTTATGTTCAAATTTCGCCTACTCCAATTCATTTGGCGAGGTTGAAATGGCTGTACCGGAAAAATCTAATCATTGGCGAATGTTTTTGGAAAATTTCTCCTCTAAAACGGGGGAGGACAAGAATCATTTTCCTTGACCTTTGACCTTTTCAAATTTTAAAGTGTGGCCATGTTCCTCCATCTCTCCGAATTTCAGCTCGTCGAGGTGCACTGAAATTTCGAGTGAAAAATTGCCTTACAGCTTCTTATTCGTGAAATTAAGAATTACCGTTACAAATTACCGATCCGAAATCTCTTTTGGATTGAGAATTTTCCGAGAACCACTATGTACTTTTATCTCTTATGTTTTTAATGGGCAATGTGGGAGATAGAACGGTAAATTAGCAATTAATGTGCCCTGTCTCTTGAGCGAAAAGTTGGAATTTACTTATAATCATTAATGGTGCATACTTTGTGATTTATGTTGGTCCCATTGGACGGATTATTTTCACAGTTATCCAATCAATGGCTTTTCCATCATGTCCTGGGTGATAACTAAACCGTTTTTCTCGAACTCAACCTGCTGGTTATTCTTTTGTGAATGATGCATTAAAATATCAACGATTCTCAACATATTTGCCTAAAATGGCATCGAAATATTGGGATCTTTTCTTAAAATTTTCTACTGCTGATTATTTACTGTTTTTGTCATTTTTTGTAAAATAATCATTCACTCCCAATTTGTAACTTAGTATTACCATTTTAATTTTCTTTCCACAGATATATTTGTCAAAACCACTAAAATGTATAATCTGTGGCTTGGTGCTAAAAGGGCCATTATCAAAATCACTTACTTTTCAGGAGAGCAGTCTGAAGTTATAATGGAAAATTCAACCTTGTTTAAAATTGAAGCAAAAAAAATTATGTACTTAGAATATTCAGAAAATTATTATGTACCTACCTTAAATCCCTTCTATAATTATGTTTTTTACAATTTTTTTATTTATTGTGGATACATTTTTTTATTGTTCAGTAATACGTTATGACAACGACCCAAAAAATGCTATGATTTGTTTCCCATTTATTTCAGACAATGGCCATTTTTACACTGCGTAGTTCCTGAGTTTTAAAGTGCTATGGAGGTATATTTACAGAATTGTAAACTTTTGACTTTGGCCCTTTTAGCACCAAGCCACAATATTATATTCTCGTTAGACTTGAGTAGGGTCAATTGTCACTTTAAGCGTTTTACGCGGGCACTTTGTCCGAGGAGCTGCAGTAAGTAGTTGTCTGATAGCCGATAAGTATTTCTTAACTACCTTCATTATCTCACCTCTTCTTCTAACTCTAACTCCTATTCTCCGCTTGCTTCTACATTAATTTCTTCCGAGAGCGAGCCACTTAGCAATTGTAATAGAGGACATCCCTTCCTCGTTTCCGGGCCTATCGCTACACATACTGATACGCCATCCGCTAACCCTGTTTGTGGAGTCTGATTCATGAATGATGAGGTCATCTTTCATCAATGAACATTTTGCAGGGTTAATGGCTGATTTTTGTATTTTCTAATTTTTATAATCTCAACGGGGAGAGTGGTAGCCCTGGTATAGTCTCAACGGGAAGGGTAGTAGGGTAGTTGATGGATGATATCGTATTTTCGTATTTTTTTATCTCAACAGGAAGGGTGGTAGCCTAATGGCTAGAACATATGAATACTATCCGAAGGGACAAAGTTTTCCAACATTCCCAACGCAATATGGGGACTAAAACTTAATCAGAGCAAATGCACGACGGTACATTTTTTGCAGAGTTCGTCCAACTGTAATCATGTTTATGACGCTGGACACTCAGAGGCTGCGCGCAAGACTTGAAAATTGCTTGAAAATTTGAGAATGAATATCTTTAAGAGCGACACGGTGAACATAATATTGGAGTCTCAGTATATTTCCAGGTCCTACAGAAGCGAAAAATTAAGAGAGATATTTAGACGAACGGATAGATTTGGGAATTCGCTTTTACCTCGAACCATACAGGACCTAACCCTGCCAAACGCCTTTTGGGCGGTTTGCGGGGTAGTATGCAGTTGTAGATGTAGATGAATATATGCTCGCGAATAGAGGTGGGCCAGGGTCGGAAACAGGCTTCGGCTTGTCATGCATAGCTAATCTTTTATCATAAAACTCTTTTTGCAACTCGATGGCAGTTGATTTCTTTTACATTATTTAGCTCATTTTTCAATTAATAATTTATCTAAAAATCACGTTACGATTCCGTCCGGTTATATAACTTTTCTCTAATTAAATAAAACTTTTCATCGTGAAAAATCGACGACGTTCCATTCATTATAGTTAATTTCTCCACGGCTATTTTCTCCAAAATATAAATAGTAAAAGCAAATTTATATTCTCCATACTTATTCCAATTGATTGCAAGTTAAAAAAAATAATCAAAAGGGCCAGTGTACTGTAATCATAGTTTAAAATCGACCGTCCATTTAGGCGTCTGCGACTCCGAGACCAGTGCTCCGCTTTTCTCTCACTTCGACACTTATTTCTACGCGAAGATACACACATACCAACCCGTGAAATACACTGTTATGCAGTTCAAGTATCCTATTACCCAACCTAATATTTAAAAAACCCCATTTCAAACTTTCATTTTTGGACTTTTGTCCACTTAAAGTGGGGTTTGGCCCCACTGCGCGCCGATGGCTCACCTGGTTTCAAAGTATGTACCACGATGTAAGCAACAAGTAAACAAACGCCATTGTCGTAGTCAGCAAGTCTGGCCTATCGCGTGATCTTGGATTTGCCATTTAAATCACGGTTCCATGTGCACTGCACATTGTGCAGTATCCGATTACCCAAGTTGTAGTATACAGGGTCCGTTCAATAAGTATCGGGACTGCTTCCCTGTAGCCTCAACAATACGATGGATTGGGGTCCGACTTGTCAGCTCAGTAAAGGGGTCTCTCACCACTCAGGCGCACTATAGTTTAGTCGCTTCCGGGCATGTGTTGAGATAGCAGGTTGATTGTTGCGACGCGTGATTGTTTATGAAGTCGTCGCACCAACATGGAGCGCACTGTCGAGCAACGCTACGCTGTAAAGTTTTGCGTTAAACTCGAAAAATCCGCGTCGGAGACCCTTGAACTCATTAACAGGCTTATGGGGATCATGCTATAAGCCGCATAAAAGTTTAAGTTAAGAAACATTGTTTACTCCAAGCGCAGACAACAATTGGCTTTTCGCATTAATAATTCTCTCAACCGCAAACTTCCCCTCCTTCTGGAAGATTTCATCCCAGCTCCCCGATCCATCGAGTACCATTATCACATTCCATCGCAACTGAACGCCCGTGCAGCAACTCCATGGCCCCTTACCCGATTCCAGCCTGTGGCAGGAGACGTCGAGATCATCATTTAAAATGCCCATCTATCGCTCACGACATGTTTGATGTATTTACGCTCTATCTCTTCCCCCGGGGAAACCTGCTAAAATATTCATAGAATTCCTCGTGGCCGCTTGGAAAACTTGATAGAATCCATTAAGACCAATTACTCTTAAGGGCTAGATCAAATTCCTTACCGTCTGCCTGTATCTATCCGGACTCAACACTATGATTCGTCGCACCGGCCTTAGCTAAAGGGCGTATGCTGTCATCAGCGGGTTTAAATTAATTATGCAAACTCTTTATAAAATATCGTTCACTATAAAAAGGAATAGAAAATATTTTCAGTCTCACATCAATGTATTATCAGATAAATTCGGAAATTGATGTGAAAAAGGAAAGGAGAAAGAATTTAGAATGATGGAGATGGAATGTAAAGGTTCACTATAATGTCTTACTGTTATTTCAATTCAGACTGTACGCAGCATTAACTAATTTCTAACGATGGAAAATGTGGATGGATGTTCAGCCAAACTATAAATTATAAGTATGTGATTATGCATTCCGGCTTACATTTCTGGAACTAGGATAATGGGAAATAATATTCACTTTGTTCGCCCCGCACTGAATATTTATACATAACGTTTTACGGCAATTTTTAGGATAGCGTATCACATAATGGATAACTGTCATAAAAATCACAAAAGTATAGTTTTTACTCAGAAAAATTATTGTAATAGAATGGAATAATTGTTATGGTCCTGTGAAGCAGGAGATTATGAACAGGTTCCATGATTAAAAATTGTTGTGGTGCATCATTTTTTACATGTATGAACCTTTGCAGATGCCCATGCATCTTAATATGCACAAATAAATGTACGCACACTTTGGCATATAAATACAAATACACCCACATAATTATACACGTACACGTTTACAGTTTCACAACACTATTATCAGAGTAAAAACATCTTCACTGAGAAAAAACAATGAAATTATTTACAGGTATATTAGTGAAATATATAATACTGTGGCAAACTGCTTGTTTTTCTTAAATGCATAAATAGTAGTATGTCACCTGATATTTTAACATTTAACATACATTGGTATAATTTTAAGTGATCCTCAGATAAATTCACATTGTTTTAATACTTTATACTTTTTTAATCTGTTATATGGTACCTACCTTGATATAATAGTATCGAAACCAATATCAGCATTATTAAATATTTAGTGTGGCCTAAAAAAGTGAATTTTATTTACTTAAATTAATATATCTACAGTAACAAAAGTAATTATTCCTTCTATCAACAGTGACAATGGGGTATTGTAGAGTCACCTGACTTACAGAATGGTATAGGCTATTGTAGCTTAAAGAGAGAGGCATGCCGCGCCCCCTGAAATAAGGAAAATCTTTAGTGTTTGAACAGCCTACCATCCTCTTACCACTTAAGAGTTAGCCTACTACTAGCTATCCATCTGCTACAATTATTATACTTATTTTTTTATTTTCACATTCATTTCAAACATAAAATATCAAGGAACGTCTTTTAAAATTACTAAACCTTACCGCCCATTGATATTGTCATGTCTCCAGTGGCGTAGCGAGGAGGGCGGTCCGGGGGTCCGGACCCCCACTCCTTCCCCCGAAATATAAAAAATCAATTTTTTTCCTTCATAGAAATAAACAGAATATTGAAAAATCATGAATCTGCATAAGATTTCTTTGACGAATGAAGTATTTTTAGATTATGAAAAGTGTTGAAATTAGTTTAAAATCCTCAAATTAGTACCTACCCCGTTTTTTTTCAAATTCGACCCAGATTTTGGACCCCTCCCTCCGAAACAAAATTCCTGGATACCCCACTACATCCCTCCCCCAATCATATGATCGATATACGCTAGTGGGAAAGTACTAAGTTTATTAGCTTGCTACTCTTATTTACTTTTCTTGCATCCGCGTCATCTCTCCGGAAACCTTTGGCCTCAAAGGAAAGACTTCAGTGTAATAAAGACATGTTTGATTTTAATCGAGTATTCAGTTCAAGCAGCACATGTGATGCAATGACCTTTTCAATGCTATAAGGCTTGAATTTCTGTTATTTCATGAATTTGCTTCCGTGGCAATCAATTTATTTATGTGTTTAAAATATGGCATGATCATTTTTTAAATCGATGGAATGAAAGAGTGACATTGGAGATGCTACAATGATTTCGTAATAATAAATAGTTGTTGGACCAAAATGTGAGCAATGTGTTTGATTATATCGTCATATCATCTGAAAAACTGCCTTGAAAAATGAATCCCCGATAAAATGAAGATATCATGGTATCCATGACATTTATGTTTCAATAAGCGTGATTTATATGTTTGATATGCTTTAGAGTTCGATGTGGAGCGGCTGTTTTGTAATGGTATGCGATTCATGAAGTTCTAAGCTGATAAGAACGCCTATGAACCATCGAAATGTCTTCTATAAAAGGTTTTGGAGCTAAAATACTTATAACATTGTCAATGCTGTCATAAATCTACTTCCTTGAAAAACCAGATTTGCCTCGAACGACGAATCATGAAATGCAATTTTTTGTTAACAAATTAAATATTTGTTGGTGCATAGGATTCAATAACATAGTGAAGTCGAAACCATTGCAGAACCGCGCTCTTACTTCTGTGGATTAGCATTAAATATTCGCAAAAAGTTAAGTCACCACACATTCAAATAGTAGAAAAATAATTTTTTTCACAGAAGTTTTGCATGCTGTCATTTTATCTGTATTAAGATAATATTTTCTTGAATTCTTGTTAACTTTACATTCCCTTCTCGAAACAAAGTATAAATTATCCATAATATCGAAGACTGAAAATTTCAAGATGTTACCTTTATTGTTGATAAGTTTCCGCGGTAATATCATCCATTACAGTTGTATGCTATGATTTTCTAAGTATCGTTATGGGTTGTAATTTTTGGTTTAGTGCAAAAATCAACACAAGCTTTCATGCTTAAAGTGAAGTAAGGCTTAATGAAGACCAAGAATATGAGTGAAAGACTAAAATAATAATTAATTACAGACATTATTTCAAGATTTAGCCGTGATTACGCTCATTAAAAGTTAGGGATACCATGGTTAGTGCAAGTGGTGTGCTGCTCACAAATTTTACTGAAGAATGCAACGAAAAAAGATAAATTTTGGGGAAGGTGCTCATTGTTAACAGCATGCTTAATGCTTACGTGCAAAGGAGAACTTTAAATAAACAGTTTTTGGCATTAACTTGACGTAATATGGAAGTTTATATAACTTATCGAAAAAAAGAAATTGATGGTTAGAAAAATGACATTTGTAGTTTATCTTTGGACATTATTGCGACTTTGAAATATGTATTTAAACCACTTGAGACTCATCCTTCTTTTAGAATATAGGGTTCTCCCACTCACTCAAAGACTCGAGTAAGCAGCTAGATCTTTGCCCATTGCCCAATTCCGCTATATGAATGACATGGTGAATCGATTCAAAATAATTTGTCTTACTTATGGCCAATGAATTTGCCATTACCCAAGTTCCTACGCTGGTAATCACCGCTGTCTTGGTAGATACTGTGTGAAATTTGTAAATTCGTTCCAAATCAACGAAATAACTATTTTCACCTTAGGGTCTACGCTTTCGTTCATGCACTATTCATTTGATTCGGCATGGTAATTTTTTCGCTTTTCCATGACGGCTATTTCGGATTTCACGGCATCATTGCGCACTAATAGTACTGTTTTCTCCTTTTAGCGTGCAAAATCTATTCCACGTGGTCTCCTTGAAAGTTAATGTTCAGTTTATATTTTATTTAAGTCTTGTGTGATGCCATACGATTTTCGCACGGCATATTTTGCGAAAATATGTGTGCTACATCGTTAAGTGATTGCTAAAACCAAATAAATTGGTGAAATATTTATTAGGAAATAATTGTGATGATGTTTATCCACGGCTTTGTGCAACCGGAATACTCTTACGGTGGTTATAAGTGTAATTGTCTGAGGCAGAAATCAAACCAATTTAATTTGTGAATAATTTATCGTATTGTTTTGCCCAATATCTTAGAGGTGGTCTTCGTCGTATTTAGAGCGGCTTAACGTCCTATTAGATGTACGAAGGAGACCGGGGCACGGGGAGACCGGGGCACGTTGGCCCGATTTTTTTACATTTTTAAATATTTTTTATTTATGCATTGTTAACTTTATGAAATTATAGCTAAATTATAGAAGAGTCTTTCTAAATCTGGATGGCAATAATTAAACATGAATATATGAGTAATAAATTTAAAAAAATTAATAAATACTGGGCATACGACAGGTGGGCCAATCTGCCCCTACATCGGGGTAAGTTGGCCCAGCGGCTGGGGCACGTTGGCCCATGTATTTTTTGTTAAGCTGAACTAGTATGGTTTTAGGAAATCAAAATAAAACTAATAGTTATCACGAACTATATTTCAATATATGTGACCATTTTACCAAAACAACGGGAAAGCTTTAAATTATTAGGATTTCTGGCGTACTAATACAAACCAGTTAACTTTCGTGACTGCCTAGATACAAAGGATCAGCACAATTATTGCTCTTGTGAAATAGTACGCGGATTTCATTGTTCACACATGTCTAATGAGCCCAATGCTTGCAATTTGTGCACTAAATACATTATGCTCCAGGCTGACCGTCGAAAAAGGCACACTTTAGGCACAGTGAATCTTCATCTTCCTATATCGGACGCGCGTATTTTATTTTTTTTAGCTCCAGTTGACATCCATTATATTGTGATACTATTTTACGCTCAAATAGAAGTCTGTCTTCACCACTGCGCTTATATTTTAGTAGCCTCTGTGAATTTAATTGAGTCTTTGTGTCTAAGCAGTTCAGACCTAACCCAACGCTCCCAAAGACGACTAATCCCAGACCCAGCGGCACCTCTGGAGTTGACTATTGATACAAGCTTACCCTCAAATATAACAGAAAATAATTCATGTAAGTGAGGAAGGGGTAATCCAGCTTTCGAGCTCAATTTTAATTGTAATCCGATTCTTCCCACTGAAGAGGCAATCAAATGCGTAAGTCCACTCGACTTTTTTTCATTTTTCTCGGATGAGCTGCAAAGTGCTGCTGCACATTTGCATAAACAGTGACATATATGCTGACCAGAAAAATGTAAATCTAGCTTTGGAGAAGGAGGAACGTATGATATGATAAAATCAGGTAATATGACATGTAATGCTAATGTCGTACTACGATAAATACCCAAATAAACGAATGTGTTGGTCCAAAAAGGTAACAAAACTTAACAAAAGGTACATCCCCACACTCTTGTCGGCAAACATGCATTGTAACCGCTTTGAAACAATATTAAGTCATTTACACCTGAATGACAGCTCATTTGATGATGGAAGTGACCGTCTATTCAAAATTAGGCCATTTTTAACGAAGGAATGCAGAGGGCGGGGTATGTTGGCCTGGGTGGCCAACGTGCCCCGTCGTCGCTGGGCCAACCTGCCCCATCGCCATTTTTACAATAAATTCTATTCGTTACAAAACTCACTGAAGCAATTTAGATTGTATGCCGCACAGAAGTTATCCTTAAACTATGAGCTTTAGTTATAGTACTCAACTATTGGGCCCAAATTGATCAAAACTTAAATAACACACATTTAACCTGGGAGTAGAATTTTACTAAAACACGCGCAAATACAATTAACCGCTACAATTTGTCAAAAACTGCTCCGCCAGTCATAATGGTGTTGTGGAGAAAGGGGAAGTGTGCTACCAACCTTCTGATAGATTCCTAGCACGATTCAGTGTCTATTGTATGAATTAGCTCGACTGGGCCATCCTGCCCCTATGGCCAACGTGCCCCGGTCTCCCCTACATGAGGCAGCGGCGCGCCTCCCTCGGACCGCGCGGACCCTCCCCTGGCTACGCCGCGGCGTAGCCAGGGGAGGGTCCGCGGGGTCCGGACCCCCCCGAAATATAAGGGAACAATTAATTTTATCCGTGAAAGATAACTAAATATTGAAAAATCATGAATTTACAAAATATTTTTTTAACAAATGAAGTTTTTTCGATTATGTATTGTGTTTAAATTGGTTAAAAACCCTTACTTAGTACCCAGCTTTTCAAAAATTTTCCCCCCTGATTTTGGACCCCCCCCCGAACGAAATTCCTGGCTACTACGATCATCTATGAGGAATGGAATTGATACCTTCCAAGGGCTATGCTAAAATTACAATCTAATGTAACTATGGACATAGGTTTAAAAAAATTGAAATTGGGGACGTTAAATTCACGGCAAGGGTAAGGATATTATTAAGACCTATTTACTCGGTGCATTAACACGTGCGAGTTAATATCCGATTGCATGAACGATTTTTGTGGACGGGAATGGAACATGTACTAATGCTTGAATCAAATCAGAACAGGTTCTATTTTCGGTTTATTCGTTCGCAAAATTTGGGTGGTTACACGGTGCATACTGGCGTTCATTCTCGCGTTCATTCATTGAGGCATTAAGTTGTTTGAGCTAATGTATCGTGAAAACAGGCCTTTACTCTAGCCTTTCTTAGTGGTTTAACATTCATTTTCCTCCCCATCGAACAGATGACGTTATCGTAGCCCGGTAGTGACGCTACTGATTGTGAGATCAAATGAAATGGTCAAGATCGAAGTTGAATAATCGACTGTGGATCGAAACGCGAAGATCGTGCCTCGATCTCGATTACCTCGATCTTTCACTGTTAAAAATCAATTTTCGATTTCAATTGAAACTGATGTTTCCATTACTACCCGGTAACTCCGCTACTATTAGCCTCTAATACTGTGTGTACTCATTGAATATGTTGTATTTTGTATATTTCATAAAATTAGTTTTCACTGGGTAGGTTTTCCGCAGGTTTTTCACGCCCCCCTTCTTGTGTGAGCGTTTTCACTCAGCGGGGTTTTTCGCTGAAGGATATTGCGTCCTTATCCTCATGTTTTTTTCCTCAAAATATAAATATTTTTTACGCTTAATTTCCATATTTGCTTGTTTGATGACTGATGATCTAGACCGACCTGACTAGTTGATGACTGCCTAGTCAATAGACAAATCGGAGAGCTTTTCATTTATCACAACTTTTATTATCATTTTGATATTCTTGTCTTGAGCAGCTCAACTAATGGTCTCTACCGATGTCCTAATATGTGGATCTCATGGTGGGAGGTAGATGCAATCGGTACCCGTCTGTCTTCTCAAGATAATCATACGAGCGAAGAGGACTATGTGTCGTACGCATTACCGTTACCGTTATTTTGATGCTGTCGCTCCGATGGGATTTTTCATTTTATAAGGCCTTTTGTATGCATAAACGCGGCTGCGTAGCGCATTCCTCCGCTTTGGAGCGCTTAGGCACCGCACGTACTCAAACAGAGATTCCCGCCGGATTTGGCGTGTGATCCGAGCGGTCCAGACGACGCCTCTCGCCGCGATGGAATTTTGCGGGAGGCGCCGAGTACGCATCTCGGCGCTGCTGGGGAAAAGGGAAAGTGACGACGAACTATGACAACGACCGGACTCAGCTGCATATTCTTGCTGGCTTCGGTGGAAGTGGGGGTAAAAACCTCGTCTTTTATTCTGAAGTCTTGGGTTCGTGTCCCGCAGTAGTGGTTTCAATGCTGTTCAAGGCATGGGGGTTTGCGTCCGTCCTAAAAAATTTGCCGGACTCGGTGGCAGTGGGTTAAAGTCCTCGCCTGCCTAACCGTAGGTCGTGGGTTCGAGTCCCGCCAGGGTATATGGTACCTATCCAAGGCATCGATGTTTGTGTTGTGCTTTGTTAATCTTCCGTTGTGAAGGCCTTAATGCGCTATTTACGGGACAATTGAAAATAAATAAATAAGGATAAATAAAAGTGCGATTTGGCCGCGAAGTAACCGGAAGCTGGGGTTACAGTGGAACGAGTCTTTGGGGGGAATAACGTTGTTTATATAGAATATTAGGTAGATAGATCTTTATTTATAGAGTCTTTATACGGGCGAGGCTGAGATTTATAAGTACCCTCGTCCATCTAACGTTAGCGTCATTGCATATGTATATATAAAGCTAAATAAATATTTATAATAAAAAAATATGCAATTTAAATATTCACTATTAGAGGAGTTTAAAACTAGATAAACAAGTGTATGGAAATTTAGTGAATAAAATTACTTTTTTGTGGGAAAAAACATGACGATAAGGACGAAATATCCTTCAGCGAACAAACCCACTGCTGGAAAACGCCCACACAAGAAGGGGGGCGTGAAAACCTCGCGAAAACCTACCGAGTCAATACAAATGTTATGAAACATACAAAATACAATATATTCATAGGGGTACATAGTGTTCACAGCATTAAAGGCTTATAGTAGCGGAGTTACTAGGTAGTAATGGAAAAATCAATTTCGATTGAAATCGAAAATTGATTCTTAACAGCGAAAGATCGAGGAAATCGAGATCGAGCCATGATCTTCGCGTTTCGATCCAAACTCGATTATTCAACTTCGATCTTGACCATTTCATTTGATCTCAGAAGCTTCACTACCGGCCTACGATAACGTCATCCGCTCCATGAGAAAGACTTCTCTTTAAGGTCGGTAAAATGGGAAATGCACGCCCTTAACAATCAAGGAAGCATTTCGTTCAGTTGATCTTTCTTAAAAGTTTTAGTGTTGCCGAATGATACCAAGCGGTGAACCCAAACCTTTAATGTGCGTGGATTTGTAAATTTTTACTAGTAATAATTCAAGCATGTATTGTAAGTATATTTTCCCGCTGTTCAAATGTTTTTAATTTTTGAGTGTTTTTCAGATGAATAAAAAACATGCTTGTGTACAAACTGTTTTTTAAACAACCGCCGGTTTTTTCGATTAATCTATATTTTGGTTAAAATGTCGATTTTTTGAAAATACGAGCTTTTCATATCGATTAAAAATCAATTGCTCGAAAAATCGACTTCGACCGACATTTTTCCATTACTAGGACGAGACGGCACGCAACTCCCTCATCCCTCGAAATTAGGAAAACATTTTTCGTCTATCGTATATTCGTTGTCCTTCCAATCCATCTACTAGTAATATTTTATTTGTAAAATGTTTTCCGATCTCACATCTATTTTAAACATTTGGTATCCATGTATAAAATTATATTACGTAATCTAATATTGGTCTTACCCCAAATTACAAAGATATAATCCGTGTATGCTATTGAGGAATATCGCTTAGCTTGAGTGTATGTTATAATAATTCGTGCAAGTACATAGTTACTAGTCTGGTCAGGAACAAGAAATCGGTGGAAACTTCTACGAAAAACCTATCCATCCGGCCTAGGTTTAAGCTCAAGATTGA
Organism: Ischnura elegans; assembly: GCF_921293095.1. NCBI lineage: Eukaryota > Metazoa > Arthropoda > Insecta > Odonata > Coenagrionidae > Ischnura > Ischnura elegans. The sequence continues at coordinate 89,618,247 of NC_060252.1, forward strand.
TCACCATCAAACTAAACCTTGTCATCAAGGTCAACAAAATACTTAGATTGATAATGACACATGTAGCGTTGAAACCGGGATAGTTTTTATATTTTTTCGTGGAGCCGAATTTGATGATGAATTATTCATCGCCTGATGATGCGACCTGTAATGGCCGCGAAAACTTGCATGACAACGCGCAATACGCAGCTGCACCCGAAAGTCGACGGCATCAATGAATCTCGCTGCGAAAGCCTACCTTCCAAGTCATAAAAATGTTGAAGTAAATAAACTGGGCCTCAGCCAAATCTTCGTTGTAAAATTAATAAAATTTTTATCGTTTGAGTGTTCCATTATAAGAGTGATTCTTTCCTATTTTTACATTCCCAGATTACTTTTATAGAGTAAGAGAAATTTGAGTGAGAAATGGATTTTATTTTAAATGATTTTTTTTTTGGAATATGACCACTTTTTGCTTGCTACTGTGCCTAAACTCTATGTCGTTAGGGTCTTTAAAGTACAGTGTGAAGTTTGCATTTGAATGATCAGTTGTGGAATGTTTGATGCTAAATATATTTCATTGATAGCAAGATAGGTGTGCTAAATTTTGATTAAGCACAATGAAGAAAGCGGGTTAAATAAAGTCGAGCTTCATGATCTATCTGCTTTTTTCTAATGCCAAATGCTGACGCTGACCACGTTCTGCGGAGGGCGTCTGAGACCGGTTCCTTGTATTCAAATGCATATTCTGTAAACCTTTTTAAGATGATGGAAAATTTCAACGCTTCGAATAATAATTTATTGTTAAAAAGGAATTTCATGTACAAATATTGGTTAGCGTCACGTTTATATCCTGTTTTAGATCATCTTGTTCCGTATCAGCTTGAAGCCGGATGCATTGAATTTGGTACGAGAGGTCAGAATATTTCAGCAGGACATCCAACTTAACACTTCTTACGCATGGGGTTATCTTGCCGCACCTCTCTTTTGACACGCAATTTAAATATTTACGCCCGAAAGATCATCACCATGAATGACGATGTAATTGGCATGAATGCCTTGCAAGGTTGTCACGAGGAAGAGAAACTCCTCGCCTGAGGCTGGCGAATGAATTGCGCAGTCCGCTGTCTTTTTTTATATTTATTTCGGAGACATGCATGAGACTTAACCATACATTCGTCACGAAGTATTAAAATGAATGAAAAGTCTCTATAAAATTCCTTACATAGTGTGTGAAATGATGGATATGTGTGTGCAGAAGTAATATTTACTTTTCGTGCGTAAATTTCATTTGCACTGAGTTGGACCACCTTTTTGTTTTTCCACGCTGAAATCTTGCCGTATTTATTTTATTATTTCGGTTCGCTTACTCATTGGAAAGCGAGGTCGGCATCAGTAACCGCAGTATGCTAAGATTGAAAATGTGCGAAGTCAGCTTTATCGTAAGCCGTAAAAATAGTCCAACAACGAGTTCCGCGTGGTCATGTGCGATTTCATGATTTTCTTTGGAAAAAAAGGTAAACCGCCGTAAAATGTGGTGGCCCAAATTGCAGTGGTGCAGCAATGGGGGGGAATAAACCCGCACCCCCAGAGTTAAGAGAAAATTTTCAGTTAAAGCCATTGCGCTTAGTTGGATTAATATTACTTATAGAATAGTGTAAGAATTAGTTTAAAGTATCCTCAGAATTAGTTAAAATATCCCTCAGAAAGTCGTAAAACCTCACCATTTTGAACTATTTATCTTAATTTTTTCTGGGGGAGGGCCCCGGCACCTCCCTCTCACCCTGGCGGGAATTACATGCCCCCCAGACCCCCTAGTAATAGTTGAGCCTAAAAACCCTCGTAGCTCAAAGTTCTTTGCGAAGAATAAGTATTTTCAAGATTTTCAAGGTCCAAATGATTTCTCGTCCTTGGGATGAACGAGGGCTGTTTCGGCCGTCGAAACGATGGAAATTGAAAAAATGAAAAAAAAAAACGATTGAAAATTGATGGAAATTCATTTTGAAATATATACTTTCAATTATCCACGATTATAAAATTTGTTTCGACTTAGGTTTCGCTGTTAATACATCATCTCCAAGGTACAAAATGGTGTGTAGTGCATTCAGTTTATATACGGAATAGAGTGGAGGGTAAATGAGGGGGGGAAATGATTCCGTTCAATTTCCTCCCCCTTCTCTCTCTCTCCTTACTCTACCTCACTTAATATTAATAAATTATTTATGCATAAATATTTAATAAAGTTAAATACTGTATAAACACAATGAACTGCACACCATTTTTTTACCTTGAAGATGATGCAATAACATCAAAACCTGAGTCGTAATAAATTTGACAATGGTGAAAAATTGCAACGATTTATTTCTATATGGAGAAATTCCATTCCATCACGCTTGGATCTTCGAATTTTAATGATATAAATTCGTCCAATCTGGAAGAAGGTTTCCAAAACATGCAGGGACAAATAGTTGGGTCAAGTCAAAAACATAATGGGGAAGATAAACACAATGGATGGAATGGAATTCGAATGAAATTCGACAGAAATGGAGGTTAACCAATCCTAAGATTGTATAACTATTGTGATTTTATTTCGAAATCAGGATTTTAATCGTGATCTCTGTGGTAAGCTACCGTCATAAGTAAAACCTTTTAATGGTTTCCATAAGTCAGGGGTGAAAAAAGGGGTCAGAGGTATAGGCCCCGCCCGAAATGAGGAAAATAGAGAATAAATAAATCTTATTTGGGATGACCTTTCCCTTGGACTACAACCTTGTCGCGGTGGAAAGGCTTGCGTGTTCCTATGACCCCTAGAGCTGCACTGGCGGGATTAATTCTAAATTATTCCCGGTAGGGCCACCCATGCCAGTTAGGTCGAAGGGTAGGAGCCAGACGAAAAGTAGTCCACGTGATGGTGTCACGTGAAAAACACTGTTGGAATGGAAGTGGGAAACCCTACCAACTATCTCTTCCCTGAAAACATGGAGTACAACCAAATGAGCCTCGGAATCTCATCGCCCGGGACCCGTCCGCAAAGGGCGGGCGTCGGGCACGGCAGCGAAGTCGGCAAGGTCCTCGGGGTCGTCAACATGCGAAATCCTTGCAGAGACTTATCATCATCAGCAGCAGCATCAATGAAGAGAGAAGGATAGAAGACCAAGAAGATGGAGAAGAAGAAGAAGTCGGCTATAAATGTAGGGACGTGGAATGTAAGGACTATGATGAGGGCGGGGAAGTTAAAAAATATCAAAAGGGAAATGGATAAAGGGAGGATAGATATCTTAGGATTATGCGAGGTGAAGTGGAGGGATGGGGGGACTATTGGAGTGATGGGTATAGGGTTATATATAGTGGTGGGGAGGAAAGCCATCGAGGGGTAGCTTTAGTATTAAACGGGAAGATGGGTAAGCGTGTGGTAGGTATAGACCAGGCAAGCGATAGGATTCTGGTGGTAGAAATTGAGGCGCGGACCACCAACCTTGTGGTGGTCAAAGTTTACATACCCACTAGCAATCATAGGGAGGAAGAAGTAGAAGAGTTGTATGAACAGCTCGAGGAAATAATTAGAGACACACCGGGTAAGAAAAATCTGGTAGTGATGGGAGACTAGAACGCTTCAGTCGGGGAAGGGAGGGATGGGAACGAAATAGGAGAATTTGGATTAGGAATTCGGAACGACAGGGGTGAGAAAGCAGTAGAATTTTGCAGGAGAAACAAGTTATTCATCACAAACACGTGGTTCAATCATCATAAAGGGCGAAGGTACACATGGAAAAGTCCGGGGGGTGTGGGGAGTTATCAAATAGACTAAATTATGGTAAGACAGAGGTTTAGGAATAGTGTTAAAAACTCGTGCAGCTTCCCAGCAGCAGATGCGGATTCAGGCCACAACCTAGTACTTATGAAATGCAGCGTAAGATTTAAAAGACTTATGAAAGTTAGGGAGGCGAAGAAATGGAACGTAGAAGCCCTGAAGGGGAGTATGAGGAGAGAATAACAGGAATTAGTGGACATTAGTATACGCGAGATTGAAAGTACTAAGACTGTTGAGGAAAGATGGGGTAATATTAAAACGGGAATAGTCAAAGCGGCGGAGAAGTCTATTGGTTACGTTGACATTGGAAGGATAAAGAAGCCGTGGATAACGTAGAACATGACAAGGGAAATGGAGGAGAGGAGGAAGTGGAAGAACATGGAAACAGAACAGGGCAAAAGAATGTATAGACAATCAATAATCGATTACGGCGTGAAACTAAGAGAGCAAGGAAGGCTTGGTGGAAAAACAGTGTGAGGAAATGGAAAAGTTTCCGAAGGAAGGAGAGGTAGACGCGTTATATGGCAAATTTAAGTCGTTATCAGGCGTCAAAAGAAGGCAAACCATGCCTAAAATTACGGCTAAAGATGGGAGGATGCTCAGCGAGCGAGAAGAGGTGCAGAGTAGATGGAAGGAATACGTGGAGGATCTCTATGAAGGAAGGAACAGACCGGAGAGATTGACTTTAGAGAATGAAAGTTAAGTGGAGGAAGATAATCTTGGGCCGGGGATATTAGATTCGGAAATAGAGAAAGCACTTCGTGATGTGAAGGCCAGGAAAGCAGTAGGCGTGGACCATATCCCGTGTGAGCTTCTGGAGAATCTAAGGAAGGAAGGTAAGAAAAGGTTTTTCGAACTAGTATGCAGGATCTATGAGGAGGGATGTTGGCCGGAGGATTTCGTGAAGACGGTTTTAATTCCGCTACCGAAAAAGAAGAAAGCGGTGGAATGCGGAGATTACAGGACTATTAGCCTAATATCGCACGCGGCGAAAAAGGTACTAAGGATATTGAACAGACGAATGAAGGCGAGGGAAAACGAGTATTTGGGCGATGATCAGTTTGGTTTCAGAAAAGGGAAGTCAACTCGTGATGCAATAGCAATAATGAGGTCCCTCGTGGAGAGGAACCTAGAATATGAGCAGGGCGTATATGAGTGTTTCGTGGATTTTGAGGAAGCGTTTGATAGGGTGAACTGGGTAAATTTAATGGATATTCTCAAGAAAATAGGTGTAGATTGGAGGGATAGACGACTGATTCGTAATCTGTATATGGCCCAGACTGCGCAAGTGAGGGTAGCGGACGGAGAATCTGGGTGGGCAAGCATTGGCCTAGGTGTGAGGCAAGGCTGTCCTCTTTCGCCGCTGCTCTTTAACGTGTACACTGAAGAGATGGTAAGGGAAGCGTGGGATGAGTTCGAAGCTGGAATAAAAGTGGGAGGAATTATGTTCAAATCAATGAGATTCGCGGATGATCAGGCGTTGATTAGCCAGTCAGCGAGGGGGCTTCAGGCTCTAGTGGATGCGTTATACGAGCGTTGCGAGTAGTATGGGATGAGGATTAATCACAAGAAAACTAAGGTTATGCGGTTTTGTAAAGCATCACGAGCGAGGAATGTGAGACTTAAGATAAAAGTGGGTGGTGAAAAACTTGAGCAGGTTGAGCAGTTCAACTATTTAGGCAGTACGTTTGAGGGAAACGGATACAGTAGTCAGTACATTAGGAAGAGAATTGCATTAGCAAAGGAGGCGTTCATGAACAGGAAGGAGATTCTGAGAGAATCGTTATGTAAGAGTTTAAAGATAAGTTTAGTGAAGAGTTTGATATGGAGTGTAGCGCTCTACGGTGCGGAAACGTGGACATTGAGGGAAGAAGACGAGAGAAGATTGGAGGCATTCGAGATGTGGGTTTGGAGAAGAATGGAGAAGGTTAAATGGACGGAGAGGAAAAGGAACGATGAAGTGCTGGGTATGGTTGGCGAGGAGAGGCAGCTTTTAGATGAGGTACGGAGGAGACAGTATGTATGGATGGAGCGAATCCTTAGCGGGGAGGGGATGTTGAAAATAGTGTAACAGGGTAGAATGTTAGGGAAACGAAGGAGAGGAAGGAAAAGAATAGGATTTTTAGATAGATTGACAGGGAGTAGGCCTTACAGTGAATTGAAAAAGGTAGCGCTGGAAGGAAAGGGAGGCTCCCAGATCAATTCTTTAGTACTCCATGGAAACCTACCTTAATTGGTAGAATACTGTAATAATAATTTGGGATGAGTTCAATGAATCACGTGTGAGAGCATGGCCGACGCACTCAGTAATGCTCCTTCATATATATTCATCATCATCATCATTAGTGAACTATCCTAATATTGGTTTGACGCAGCTCTCCATTCCTCTCTCCTATCCGCTAGCCTTTTCATAACTATGTATTTATTCTCTTTTACATTCTTTATAACCTGCCCTTTGTAATTCATTCGGGGCCGCACCTTGCCCTTCTTCCCTTCCACCTGTCCTTCTGCGATTGTTTTCATCAGGCCATAATGTCTCATAATGTGGCCAACTAAGTTGTCCCGTTTTTCTGCTTAAGGTTTTTAGGAGACTTCTCTTTCTCCCACTCCTATTAGCACTTCCTCGTTACTTACACGGTCAACGCATTTTATCTTCATTATTCTTTGTTAGCAACACATTTCGAATGCTTCCACTCTTGACTTCTCTGTTGTTGTCAACGTACAAGCCTCCTTCCCATAGAGAAATATGCTCCATATGAAGCATCTGATGAATTGTTTCCTTACTTCAATGCTGGTATTCTCAGCCGTAAGAAATATATTATTATTTGTATAGATGTATCTAAATATTGAATATCATGGGGTTTTCATTATTTAAAACTTAGGTAAGCGGTAAAAAAAGTCAAACGTCTTTGTATTTTATTCGCGATTCCTGCCAAGAAGACGCCAAATGCCAAACGCGAAATCTAAAAATGTAAGCAGCACGATGATGAAGGCGTAAAGAGCCGCTTTTGTTTACGTGTAATTCATATGCCGAATTCAGGCTGCATTGTGACTTACGTAATCCCTGACGCCTGTTGGCTTCTTGATACTATTATTCCTCTTCAATATATCTTTTGCTTATCTCGCATTTCTGTGATTCCTCCAAAACTGTTTACTTTATGTAACTCCTAACTGTAACGTATGTAACTTTTAGTGCGTAACGGGCATTAACTTTAATAACCTCTAAATAGGTCTTGAACGTATACTATAATTTCCTTCATTCTTACTTCTTTCTTTTTCTTTCTTCGAACATTTTTCTTTCTATCCAATATTTCATTTAAGAGGATAATGAGCGGCAAGGTGACTGTCTTTCGGCGTCATGGACGCGTTTTTATTTGGAAATATTTCATGAAGAAATATTATTTATGGAAAATGCGTCCTCAAAGCTGGGATTATAGTTCCTGTCGGCGCTAAGGTGAAGAGAGAGGATAGCGATCCAAAACAGATTATTTGTATTTTGATATCCTGATTGGAAACATAGTGCAGTGGGATAAGGTAAAATATTTCATTAGATTCAATTCTCCACAACCGAGGAGGTTAATCTGTGTTAGGCCGAGTACGCACGAGAAAAGAACCCGGAGGTCCAAAATCACTCAACTGAATTTGGCGAATATCCCTGAAGTGCTATTATAGGCGCGATCGCCTCTGTTCATAGAGGTTACGGCCTGCATTGGGGCCAAACTAATGCTTGAGTTCCTAAGTATAATTTTTTTCAAGGCTATGCATAAGGGTGATTGTCCAGACCCTTTACCCGAGATGATGATCTATGTACGCTTCTGCCGTAAGTATTAATTACACATAGGTATCGATGGCTAAGTTCTAAAAACAAATATCTCTAAAATAGCAAATTTTCATTAGGAGAACAAAAAACGATTTATTTTTAAAATATTATATGATTTTAATTGAAATTAAAAGCTAAAAAATACATGAAACTGAAAAAACATATGTTTGCGAACAAAGAGTTGTTTTTTGCTTGAATATTCTTTTTTATTAACAGTATTAGCAGTATTAACTCAGACCGGCCAAATTTTGAGATACGTGTTGTTAGAACTTAGACATCGATATATTAAAGCATGCTACACATTAGAATGAATGGTCCCGTTTTATGTGTAAGCTGGGTGTCCTATCTCGTGGGGAATAGGTTGTCCTCGCAGCAGAGGCGCCTGGGTGTTCCACATGACTGCCCAGTAATAGTGCCCACCCACAGCTCGGGCTCTGTATGAAAGAAGGCAGACAAAACAATATCACCCAAGCGACAGTAAAAGGTTCTTTAGGGTCAACGTGACTATATGGCGAGAGAGAGGCGGCGGGGACGGGAGGGATGGCGCTGGCCCGTTATCCTGGCGTCGGCGCCGGCCTCCGGGCGCGGACGCGAGAAATCGCGGTTAGTTATTTAGTCAGCGAGAATTAATTCATCCGCTGACCTCCCAGCTGCATATTCCTACGGCATCTTAGCTTCATTATTATTTATTTAATATTTCTAACTTCATTATTTTATGCTTTATCAAGTTCATAATTGTAAAATAGTACGAAATGAGAATGTATAATTTTTAAGTTTCAGCTAACCTTCTTCCAATTTCTAAGTGGACAAGCCGTACAAGAAACGCAGCTAAGCACTTTAAAATTATGGATAAGGTCTCTTTTCTAATTTATATCACAAAAAGAATTCATTTTAATCCTTCTTGGGTTGTATGATAACACTGGATTGGATTTGTTGGTTAGAATAGATCAAATTTCAGTTTAGACCCTGATAGATTTTTAAATAAGCTCGTTTCCTGAACAAAATTTTTGAAAGCGCCATACGAAAGAATTTTTTTATTAATTTAGTTACACTAGACCCCTCCACGTCCTATTAAGAGCACATATAGGAAGATAAAAACAACTTTTTAATCGTGAACTATAAAGGATGCTTAAATTTTTCATCGTGGAAATTGTTCATGGGCACACAAGCCACGAAGGAGACTTTTCAAAAATTACACTGTAAACTTCCTACCTTATCCATCTCCTCTTCTTTTTTTTAGCTCCATCATCTTCTTCCACTAGTTAATTTTTCAGTGGGCATTGACGTAAGCAAATTTGCTGCTATGACTATCTATCATTCTCTTTCCTTTAAATGATCGCAGCGCTGCCATCGGATTTTGGTGGGCATTTTTTGAACTAATTTCCATATTTAATTTTAAATTCTGAATAACAATCGAGATACAATTAAAATCATAATGAAAGTTTTAGAATATTTCGTTGCTATCTGGTTCTGAGTTATCATGAAAATTTCAACGTGAAAACTAATCGGAAAGTGGGTTTAAATTGAGTTGCATAATTATACCCGTACAAGATGACAAACAACAACGGGAGTTTATAAAAAAAAAAGTAATTATAAATAGTCAATTTTACATTCTTGCTATAAAAATTATTTTGTTTATATAAATAAACATTTATTCTGGTTTGTACGACTATACAGTTGACATAGCTGTCAGATTAGTATTTCAAGTTGAGTGTTCTTATTCCGGGATTATATTTATAATTAAGTTATAAGAAGCCTTATTCCTCTCCTATTCCCCTTCTACACCACCATTTGTGACGGTTGGAGGAGCAGTTTCATCTGCCAAGGGCTGGTACGAGGCACATGGAACTGGAAGCATCCCTTAGGTCGCCAATCACAGCTTATACAGCTAGTCATGAAAAAATCGATTTTGATAGAGATCGAAAAGCTAGTTTTAAATGCTAAGGATCGAGGAAATCGAGATCAATCCTTGATTTTCGAGGTTGACCATTTCGTTCGATCTCAGCAGCGTCACTATCGTCCTATGATAGCGCCATCCGTCCCGAGTGAATGACTTATCAAAGGCCGGTAAAATTGAAACACACCGCCAGATCATCAAGAAAGAATCGCAATGAGTTGATCTTTCGAAAAAGTTTTGTGAAGCCGAATGGTTCCAATCCGTGATCCCAAAACTTGCGTGCATGCGTTTGTAAATGTTTACTGCTTATAATTCATGCATGTATTTTTATAGGTTTTATGGGATTTTTTTCTGTAACTCAACTGTGTATTATGAATGTTTTTCGAATGTATTATAAAAATACTCTTGAGCAAACGTTACTTAAAAAGAACCGTCGATTTTTTCGACTAATCGATCTTTCTGTTCAAATTTCCATTTTTGTTGGAAAGTCAATCTTTTCATTTCGAATAAAAATCGATTGTTCGAAAAATCAATTTTGACTGACATTTTTCCATCACTATGTACAGCTTTTCTCACCCGGTAGAGGTCCGAAGACAACTTGGTCCATTCAGCCAAACATGAGACCATGAAGCCTTGTAAATTGTGTCATTTCTGACTGGAGGTTAAATCAAGTATAATTTAATTATACAGAGGAGGGTACGACAAACATTAATTTCGGAAAACATAAGCTTGAAGATGTGAAAGAGTTTTCTTACCGGAAAGCCGAATTACCAACGATGGACGAAGCAAGAATAACATAGTCAGTAGAATAGCGCAGGTGAAGAGGCCTTTTTACAAAAAGAAGAATCTTCTTACAGCTGAGGATACAAGCATAGAAGTAAGGAAAAAATTCATCAGATATTACATATGGAGTATGTTTCTCTATGGAAGCGAGGCTTGGACGTTGACAGCAGCAGAGAAGTCAAGAGTGGAAGTATTCGAAATGTGGTGCTACCGAAGAATGATGAAGATAAAATGGATTGACCGTGTGAGAAATCAGGAAGTGCTAAGGAGAGTGGGAGAAAAGAGAAGCCTCCTAAAAACATTAAGCAGAAGACGAGTTGTTGGTTGGCCATATTTTGAGGCTCGATGGCCTGATGAAGACAATCGTTGAAGTACAAGTGGAAGGGAAAAAGGGCAAGGGATGGCCCCGAATGAGTTACATAGGACAGGTTATAAAGGATGTAAAAAGAATAAATATGTAGCTATGAAAAGTTTAGCGGATAGAAGAGAGAAATGGAGAGCTGCGTCATACCAATCTTAGGATTTTTCACTATTGATGAAAGATGATTAATTTAATTAATACACATATGAGACAACTAGATCAGGTCTGGCCTTCTTTTATCTTCTTCTAAAGCATATCCTTGTTGTTGAGGCCGTGACGCTTACAACCGACTCCATCTTTAACCTTTCTCCACTTGTCATAGTCGGAGTTGCAACCCATTTCCACCGTCAATACTTGTACGCATGAAGTTCTCAGTAGTCCTCTCGGTAACCTGCCGAGGATTTTTCCTTCTATAATAAACTGTGTGAAGTTGTCGACTCTGAGTTAGAGTCAGGTGAGCTCTATTTTAATTTGTTTGCAGCATTTCTTGTGCTTTAAATAATACTGATCAGGAAACGAGCCAATTTAAAAACAGATCAGGGTCTCAACTGAAATCTCATCTATTCTGTCCAAAACATCCGATCCAGTGTTATCATAAAATGCAATCAGGATGTAAATCAGTTCATTTTGTGATATAAATAATAAATTAAAGCTTGTCTAAAATTTCCAGATAATTGATGAACTTTCGAACTTTGGATGGGAAAGAATGGTGTTGGTGGACATGTTACGAAAATACAGTAATCGGTTCGTAATAATTTTTAAAGTATTAAAAAAATGGCATCACCTGTCTTCTCTAGTTACAATCCTAGGTTTTATCTGCAACAGCCACCTTTTTATAATTATAACGTTTTTATAAACTCGCTTTGTAGTTTTTCACCTTTTCAAATCTTGCAACTCAATTTTAACCCACTTTCCGATAAGCTATCAAGCTGAAATTTTGAGAATAACTCAGAACCAGATGACAATGCAATTTCCTAACACTTTTATTATGATTTGAACTGTATCTCGATATTTATCAATTTATAACATTAATGGCGTACAATTCATCTGCTAAATGTATGAACGGTGCAATAAAACGCTCAGAAACAATGGAACGCGTGCAAAGAAAATCACGCTGAAAAGGTGAAGATGCTTCGTGGTACACATGCATTCATATGGATGCATGGAAGTTGGCAGTTGGAGTGGAAGGGGTAGTTCCGGCTCGCGAGTGGGAAAAAGCGCCGTTTAGTGGGAAGACGCCAGTCGAGGTGCAGGGGTGCATTGTTCTCGGTCTTTGGCTCTGGGAGGGTGGCATGCCGCCGTCCGGGGGTGGGTGGGCGGAGGAAAGGCGAAGAAGGTCGCAGCCCTTCGACTATCCATTTCCTCTCCTGTCTCACCTTCCCCGCCCGAAGTCAACGCGACATTGCAACGAGAAGCATGCGAAATTCAGACAAGGAAGAAATAAGATGTGACGATGCAGGGTTGGGCAAAACACTCGCTCTCCAGATTTTTAAATACAATTACAAAATACTTGAAGTGTTAGTATTTTAAATACTGTTACAAAATACATTAGAACATATCTGCCAAAATACTTATTAAAATAGGTACTATATATTAAAATAGTGAAAATACTGTAAATACCTCAAAAAAAAATAAAACTCACCCATTTGATCCAATGAATCCTCGCATTACATTGATGCCAACCAACAAATATCTAATAAAAAGACTAATCAGTAGCTTTTCCAAATGTCAACAGTGAATAACCAAAACCCTTATATCCCGTCTTACTTAACCAATCGAATAGCAGATAAATTGCGCCTGCATATCTTTCAATATTTTAAGTATTTCAATTACAATTTACTCCCATTCTTGTGTATTTTAAATACAAATGCAAAATACATTACATAGTTCGTTCGAAAATACAAAATGTTAAATACCAATGCATTTGATATTCGTATATAAAATACATGTATTTAAAGTGCTGCCCAACTCTGCGACGATGTCATCATTAGGAAGGAACATCGTTGAGAACTATACGAAAGAGAAAGGGGAATTAGATTGGGCATATTTTATTTTATCTCAATAACCCCCGAAAACAGCACAAGGTGACCTTTACACCGGGAGTTTAAACAATCAACAACAGACGATCACACATACACACCCATGTCATAGAAGGGGAAACCTATCCACGCGGGACTCGAGCCCGCGACTTTCGGTATGGTAGGCGAGGACTTATCAAAATTAGCGAGCAATTTTTAAAGGGAAGGGGATTTAAATACGGCAGCTAATGGATAAGTGGAGGGGGAAATGAGAAGAGAGGGAAGACGGAAGAAGAATACAGAAAATTTGAGGTTAAAAAGAAAGTATAAAGGCCGTTTTACACGGTGCACGGAATTGCGCAATCTAACGTACGTGCGAAGTCGTGTAAAGCGGTGAATTGCTAGAACACATGCGAGAATGCATGGATGCGAGACGGCAAAATAGCCCCTGATCTAATTTCGTTCATGCATTCGCGCAATTCCACGCCATTTTAGAAACTAATTTAGCCCTAACCTGCGCATTAAATGAAATAAAATCACTATGTTTTATTCCACACTTTATTTTAAATCGTACGACCCGGGTTTCAACATCTAGTGTTATCATCTCCTGATGATAGCACTAGATGTTGAAACCCGGGTCGTACGATTTAAAATAAAGTGTGGAATAAAACATAGTGATTTTATTTCATTTAACATGAAGCAATTCCACAAAGTAACGCCTGAGACCGTGTCTTATACTAACCTGCGCAATTCCGTTCCCCGTTTAAAACGGCCTAAAGGAAACTAAAGGGGAAGCCAGGAGACAGGAAGGGTGGAGACAACTTTGGAGTTTGGAACCTGCCAATGGGCAGAAAACCAGTTGATCATGATGCTGTCATCGATTGTCATTGCTATCTTGTGTTCATGATGGCAATGTCATGTATGACCAAGCATATCAAACATGTTTTTATTATTCATCTTCTCGGGTTACAATCCTATGATTGGTATGCATGAGCCATATTTTTATAATGATAACGTTTTTATATAATCGATTTGTCGTTTTTCACCTTGTCAAATCTTGCTACTCAATTTTAACCCACTTTCCCATTAGCTATCATGCTGAAATTTTTAGAATAACTCAGGATCAGATGACAATGCAATGTTCTAACACTTTTATTATGAAAAATCTTTCTCCGTCGTTGGAGCACGCTTGTGGAACAGCATTTCAAAGGATGTGAAGGATTCTTTCTCTTTATTTGTTTTCAAGCGAAGATTTTTTTCGATTTATCCGAGCCCTTAAAAGTTTTTAACTTCTGTTATACTTCTTATATTTTTATGTAATTTTTCACTGCAATCTATACGCCCATGCCTATAATTTTTATTATAAATTTTGTAATTTGTGTATTATGAGCGCTTTGTTATGTTATAACCATAATATGTTCTTAATGGACCATTTCCAAGAACAATAAATCATATTATTGGTGATGGTTTTCCGGGTTTACACCGCGTTGATACATGTTTTGCGGACGACAGTTTCGGGCGCGTTCCAGCTCCCGTCTTCGGGTCCAAACAACATGTATCAACGCGGTGTAAACCCGGAAAACCATCACCAATCAACTAACTGCGGAAGCCTCCGTAATAAATCATATTATTGTTATAATTATTACTTGAATGAAAATTTAACCATGTTCTTCCGCATAAAATATTTATTAGATCACTACCATGGTTTCAACGCACTGCGTCATCCTAAGGCCACAGCTTTCCTATTGAGTGGAGCGCTTGGCAACAGAAGTAAGGGCTTCGGGAACGATCGTCCGGTGAATCTAATGGACACTCCCCAACAAAATCCTCCAATTCGGAAATAGTCCAGGGAAAGGATATTGTCCGAGGATGACGCAGTGCGTTGAAACCATGGTAATGATCTAATAAATATTGTATGTGGAAGAACGTAGTTTAATTTTCATTCAATACGAACAAATTCCATAAAGTAACGCCTCAAATCATCAACAACATTATTACTTTTTGGATCGGTCTCCAATATAACGTATACCGTGTCATATACTTAGTCTTACTCCCTTAGTGCTTTGGCCCGAACGCTGGTATGGATATGTGAGGGTAGAGATCATTCCAGACTAAGCTACAATCACATTCAGGGTAGGGGGCAGGATCCTTTCCCTGGAACTCATCGCAATAGGGTAGTTTCCTTCATCAAAGAAAACGAAAGGCAATGACTGCGATTCGTTACCCACCATTAGTGTATTCATAATATACTAATTATTTGGTTTTATGAATCCCAGTTTAGACGAATGGAAATGGTCAATTTTAACTGCATTTGAAAAAGGCCACATTGGCGCCCATGCGATGCCACTCCGTGACGTCATAGGGACCAATATTCTATAAGAGTAGTCAGGAGTTTTACATCGTCTGAGATTACCAATGCATGCATGAGGCACAGAGCACAGGGAAACATGTCTTAATAATCAACTATTAAAACTGTCTATGGTTGGAAAGTTTCCCTCGTTTGATAAGGTATTAATAATCCTTATTTAAGCTAAGTGCTACCTGCTAGCAGGGTACTCTGCTACCTGCAAGCAGCCTGCATCGCAGCGGCGCACATACCCTCGCCCCAAGGTCTCCTCACACGGCGACAGCGGGAACCAGAATTACGTCACACGGGGTTTTCCCAGCAGTCATACTTAGTCGTCGCGTTTTCGCGCGCTTGAAAATTTTCACTTTTCATTGAATCGCGAAAAATAGATATCGTCATTTAAAAATCTAAAAGTGTGAAATGCATACTCTAGGAGTAATAATCTTTCGATTTAGGCAATAAAAAATAATAGGAAACCACACTATTGGAGGAGTTTTGTTTGGGAGTGTCCATTAGATTCACCAGACGATTGTTCCCGGAGTCCTTCCTTCTGTTGCCAAGCGCTCCACTCAAAAGGTAACCTCGCCCTAATATTTTTAAATTCCTACCTTTGTGACATCTCTTTTGGTCAAGTTTCAAAATACAATGTTTCATCCACAGCAACACAAATGGCACAGTTGCAGAGGAGGATTTAATTTTTCATTTCATTAGGTTGAATCTATAATTTATCATCTTTCAAGTTAAGTTTATATGTATGATTTTTTCTATATTTTTATCGTCGTGTTGGCCCTTGAATATTTAAATAATATATTTTAATTTTTATAATTATTTAACCTTTTCCGAATTTAAATTCGACCTAAAAGTTTAGGCTACTTAAGGTATTGACATACTTTACCTAGTTATGTTACCGATTTGATTCGATTTATTTATGTTTAACTCTGTTGCATTATTAATATGCACTGACATGAAATTAAGGGAAATAAAAGCGTGTAAAAAGGAAAGCGTGTTGTATCGACTAACAATCGCAAAACGTCTTACTATCGCCATTGATATTGTCATAACCTGCAAAATTTCAGATGTCAGCGCATGCATATATACACGTAACAATATCGCCGTGGCCGAGAACCGATCCACAAGCTAATGTTTTTTCAGGCCTTTCTGCAGATTACAACGATTTATTATATTTCCTGAAATAATTATTTGTGAGTGATCTAATATAATGACACTCGAGGCCCAATAGCGATATCATTTTCTTCAATTATCTTTCTAACTCTGCACCGGAGAACATTATTGCCAAATTGAAGTTATAATACCGTTTGAAGATATTTAGTCTTCTTTGCCCAGTGAAGTCTTTCTCCGTTGCGAATATTCTTAACATCCACTCTATAGACTTTTTCCATGCCTCCTTATATGCTAGCGAAATATCCGATGACGATTGCTATTATCTAATGAAAGGGTGGGAAAGGAAGTTGCTTGAGGAAGTAGTGAGGCAGTGTGGTTATGTCATATCAAGCCAGCGGAAAGAGTTGGCGGAAATATAAAGTTATTTACTCTCCATGCATATATTAAGGGCCCTTGGGCTTGGTTGTGAAGAAATAAATAACGTTTTATACTGGATCAGCTTAACCATCATGGATAACGTTCTCCGTCACCTCAGTTTTTGAAAACATGGTTGGAATTACTATCTCAGTAATCTTAGGATCGTGTTTCGCCGACGTGGTTTTATCCAACTTTTCCAAAACCCTGTTAGTCAGAATAAATTATTTGGGTGGTAAGTTTTTGATACCGCTGACATTGGAAAAATAAATGACAGCCGCATGACATGCAATTAGCTCATCAGCCTAACTGTGAGTGGACTATTAAGTACATATTGCAAATATGAACAGCAGCAGTGAGCACTTAGAAAATCAGAATATCCCAAATATATGACGTTTTAAGATATGGGTTTATTTATTTTTCCCGCTTAATACCACGCAATGGCAATGGAAAATAATTGAAAACAGATAGGATTACCACATTGAGCAAAAATGAGGAATGAAGGAAGATTGCGGCTGCAATAATCTATGTTTAATTTATTGCCATTAATAATTGCAAATTTATGTCAATGTAGCTTTTAGGTTTAAATAAAGACAGTTCTTGCTCAATTTTTGATAAGAACATTAATCATGGTTTAAATTTGTAATATTGCAAATAGGAAGATGATAGCGCTGTTACATTGGTATTTCAAGAAAAAGAACCAGCAAGAGGAAGAAGATAGACCTTATTTTCGAAAGACAACTCGGGAATTTGGAAGAGCTTTTAGAGATATCATACTTTTCTATGTTAGTCGTCGGTTCTTCAGAAATTTGGCATAGAAAAGCTCAAGTTAAAGGGGAATTTTCTATGAATCTGAATTAGTATCTTTACTCCCCCTATTTTGCCATGTAGTATGATACATTTCAAGATAATAACATAGGTGGTGGTTTCCGGCGATGCTTTGTGTACTTTACTGAACATTTTGAATGAGTAACTTAAACTTTGTTATTTTCACAGATTTATTTATTAAATCATGACCATGGTTTCGACAGTTAAAGTCATGTTCTGGATAAAAATGAAGATATGAATAATATTTATAAATGGTTGCATAATATCAAATAGCAATCAGTGACTCAACCGCAACGTTTTTGTATTTATTTCTATTTAATTTCAAAGTGGATATATTCAAGGATTAATTTTTTCATGAGCTTGTACATAAACATTATAAATCACCTCAAAGTTGAACAAATTTCGTAATATTAGCCCTCTATCGATTATACCGATGAATTAGCAAACTTTTACTGTTGCTTTACTTTAAATCATCCTGAAAGAAAAATTTATCCTATCACATTATTAAATAATTTCTTCTCCTTAAATTGACGATAATTCAATGCTAATAAATTAATATTAAAACAGCTGTGATATATGATAGAGGAGCTCATTTACTGCTAAGTAGAGTGCGGTGTCGCGGCAAGTCTGCAGATGCAATAGGTCCCATGCACTTTTCTACGTTGGTCGTCGGCAAGTAGGAAAGGTAAAAAAACGCCATTAACATTTCCTTATGTAAACAAGTATAGAAATCGCATCATAATCAAATTCCGGGATATCTTCTTGCATGTTGTAAGGAACTCTGGTGCGTCATAGAAATCCCTTCTTGGTACATTGCAATCGGCAATTTGCATGGGTCGTCGGTTGCTATTATAGCCATTTTGAACAGGTAAAACGGCAATATTAACACGCAAAAATATCTCAATTTTCTCCATTCGTCATCAAAATAAATAAAAAATTGACTGAAAATCAAGCAAAATTTCTCTGAGCCGACCACTGTGCGAAGACACCCGAGCTCAGCCGAGGCAAAGCGTGACGTCATCCGTTCTAAACTGCCTCGGCATGCCGTCGGGAATCGACGAATACACTGAACGCATGTTGTAAACATTCTTTGGTGGAGGATTTAGTTGCTCCTCTTCACAGTAAAAATGTAAATTTTCATATTAAGAAACTTTTCTACGTATAATTTAATGGAAAGCTAATTATTTGCGTAACTTGTCAGAATTCCGAAGCGGCGGTGAAGTGTTTGGTGGAAAGGTTGACAGATAGCTTCGGTTGCGTTGCAGCTGAGTGTGGACAAGTGTTAATGGGGTCTCATGCAATTTTCCACGTTGGTAGTCGGCATGTAATAATTGTAAAAATATGCTATTAACATTTCCTTATCTAAACAACATTAAATCGCACCATAACCAATTCTCGGGACATCTTGCAGCAAGTCTTAAGGAACACCGGTGCGTCATAGAAATCTGTTCGTGGTTCGCAGTATTTTGTAAATTTTCATAAAATTAAAAAAAACACATTTCTACAGTATGATCCCGGCGAAGGATGTCTTGTATTTAGACTTGGGCTGTCCTCTTGGTGAAAGTTTTCATTGACGGCTACAACTTAAGTACCGCCTGGAGGCCAACTTTGAGGTTGATCAATGTGGGAAGAGAAAAGAAAAAGGCAGGGAAATCGGACCAATCAGCAGCCACCTGATATTCACCCTCGGCTTAATATTCTGGCCACATTTCGAGTCACGTCACTCGTCCTGAAGACGAAAACCGACTTGGTTTCCGAAACGTCGGCATCAATGGAGACCTTCACCCGGTGGACAGCCCGACTTCAAATACAAGACACATTTTAACAGCTTTAAGAAATGATGGTAACTCCTGGTCAGGTATACTTTAGGGGTATATATTCTACTTTACTGTTTTATTTACTGTATATATGCATTTTTTAATTTATGAATAAGTGGAATAAATATTATTATTATTATATTTTTATTATTTCTATGATTTAAAGGAAAGCTAATTCTTTGAGAGGAAGTTATCAGAATTCCGAAACAGCGGTGCAGTGTGTTGAAAGGTAGTTACGGTTGCGTTGCAGCTGAGTGTGGACAAGTGCTAATAAGTGGAAGTGGCACTCCCTCTGAATATCCGCCTCTCCAGACTCCGGACGCGTGCTCCTGCCATCCTCGCATACAAAGCAATTCTTCCCTTGGCGGAGTTATGATTGCTTTGACGCTGTCCCCAGTCGATAAAACCACCCGTCATGATGAAAAAGTCGCACGTCCTCAGCATAAAATCTGGAGGAAGGAGGTAATCGGTGGAGGAAACGAACTCATAAAACGGAAGCACATAATAGGCTTCGTCTGTGAGATGGCTGAAATCACTTTTGACGAATTCCCAGCGTCAAAACGGAGAAATGAAATACCTACGTAATATGTTCTTAGTTACATTTTAATGTATTAGAGAAGTCCCGCAGAGCAGTAAAAATTATTGCAATATTAGTAAATTATTAAATTAAAAAATTAATATTAGTAAACGTACGGACATTCATAAAAAATACTCTACCGGCGTAATAGACAGTAATATTCAGCCTAATCATTGAAATCTTGAAGGTCAAGGTTGAAATCTGCCATCATTTTTCCAATCCACGCACAGAGTTACTGAGTGACCAATGCTTTTCGGGAATTTCTCCCCGAGTTATTTCGACTTTCGATGAATTCCCAAGGTCAAAAGGAGAAATGAGATACCTACGTAAATTGTACGTAGTTACCTTTCAATGCTCTGGAAGGTAGAATTGGATTAATTATACTGCTCACTTTGAGCAGTATAATTAATCCAATATAAATTATCAATGAACGAACAGAAAAAAGTTTAATAGATACTACCGGCGTAAATGGCAGTATTATTAAGATCAATAATGATTTGAGAAAGTATCATGGTAACATGTTTGGAGATACTCCATTACGAGATATGCTCTATCCAAAGCCCACGTTAACTCGGCTTAGCTTGACACAAAAACGCCTGCTTCCCTCAACTGCACCGTTGTTAATAAAGTAAAATGCATGTAAAGTAATTATTGTGGAGATTAAACTAACACGCTTGTCGCATAATGTCCTGAATTTTCGGGTCCTCTTGAGTTGGCTTTATGAGATGAGAATTTTGGTCACCATCTTGCTATTATCGTGATATCAAAGGTACATGGATCAATGGATCATCGACCCGAAGGCGATAAAAAGATGACTTTAGAAATTTGTGTCCCGCAATACCAACAAGGTGGCTCAAGAAAAGGAACTGGCTTCCCTTCTGTGAGCGTCTGATTTTCACACGCCTATGCCTCAGCCCGCGTTGAATTCTACCATCACCTTTTCAAACCACACGCATCTTTACTGAGCGAGCAATGGTTTTTGGCAATTTCACTGTAATTGTCTCCAAGTAATTAGGAAAATTATTTTTATATTATTATTTCTGCCCAGAAAACGTAGAGTAACTTAATGGCGAAACAATCGGGAACATGCAAAATTTTTTAAAAGTACTATAATGTGAAGGTCCCCACCTCAAATGTACACGCCGAAAATCTGGCGGGTGAATAATGTTTTTTATCAGAGTTATGAGTTTTTAAAAATTAATCTTCATCGGCTGCTTGAAAACTCGACGTCATCGGAGCGTGAGGTTATGGTACGGTATCCACTGATGACAGACTGAGGAAGTAGAAAGAAAATCGGTCTATGCAGGGGCTCAAACGCAAATTTGGCGAAAATAATAGCTTTTTTTTACTCCGATATCTTGCATTCAAGGCTCTACCGCTCTAAAGGTTGTTTTACACGGGACACGGAATTGCGCAGGTTAGAGCTGCATTAATTTCTAAAATGGCGTGGAAATGCAGGAATGCATGAACGAAATTAGAACAGGGGCTATTTTGCCATCTCACGTCCACGCATTCTCGCATATGTCCTAGCAATTCACCGCTTTACACGACCCAATTTTGACTGCGCCTTCGTACACACGTCAGATTGTGCAAGTACGTGCCCCGTGTAAAACGGCCTTTTAGCGACGTGAATGGTGTACCGTCCGATGACGTCAGAAGGCGTTTCAGAACACGTGACTTCAAGCGATATTCGAGCACTTTTTTTTAGCATTTAACACTAGAACTACCGATGGAGTCGTTGTGACTCCTCGCGATTTTTATTTCTCCGTCCTGACTAAAAATTTTCCAAATTCTGGCCTGAAATTCCGTGACTTTTATTAATTTTTGACACAAAATAAGGCTTGCGGATTAAAATAGTTATATGAAATAAAATAGTACACGCTCTCCAAAAAATCACGAGGAGTCAAAATGACTCCAATGGTAGTTCTAGTGTTAATGACGTTTGTGGAATACTAGGTGAGTTTTGGCTTATACATTTGGACTCGTGAGAAAATTGTCTATTCAGGGAGACTTAAGTATCTAGACTTAGGGGAAGGACTCCGGCGTAACTCCATTTATTCTTTCATGGTTTGGGGCCTTACTTTGTGGAATTTATTCATATTGAATGAAAATTAAACTATTTTTTCCACATAAAATATTTATTAGATCACTGCCATGGTTTCAACGCTCTACGTCATCCTCAGGCGAGGAGTACATTGTTCATCATAAATATCTGCACGTTTAAACCAGAAGGAGTGGGGGGAAACATCCGATTAATCATGTAAATGACTATAATGAGTTCACTGTTCTACATTAAAAAACTTTATGTATACGACCAGGTATTCGAAGTCTGACGATGCATGGGGATTGTTCGAGACCTGGGTCTCATTGAAAGAATTCTTCTGAGGAACGACAAAGTCGGTAATGTTATTTGCATGCATCTGGTTTTGCCTATCCTAAACGTCGGGAGTGATATACTTCGGCTTTGTATAGTCTTCCCTTTGATTCTTTTCTTATGCGTTCATTTCGCTAGATTGTGGCATTCAGGTAGCCAGAGATACTGTTGGCTTTTGTCACATGCTCTTCGACCTTCTGCTCGACATCCCCAGGATTTGAGACTTGTATCTGGTATTATCTCTCCTACTCGTGTCAGGAGTGGTCTAAAACGGCTTCTTTTAGTTTTTTTCTAATGCCTTCGTTTCACCAGATTGTGGCATTCAGGTAGCCAGAAATTATATTGCTTTTTTTCACATGTTCTCCGACTATATGATCGATATATCCAGGGTTTGAGAGCTCAATTCGTGGACAGTTCAATAGAATAAATAAATACGTTCTTTGAGTACCGGGGAAAACTAAAGAATTTATTTTTGCCACTGAACCATGGGCAAAGTTTAGAGTAATATATTGGGGGCAGCAATCGTGCCTGGGCCTTAGGAGAAATGGAACACGCCCCAGTAAAACGGTATAGCCCCTAAGTGTTCCTGGAAAATTTGTATCGATTAGCCTGTGAGAACAGAGTTTTAAGTACACCCAAAGACTAACATTTGTTTGAAATTTTAATGTTTTTATTTTCACTGTACTTGAATGTACAGGTAGTGTACTTCTTAAGGGCAAATCACCATTTAAAGTTGGGGGGTCAGGCTCCCCCAATACGGCAATGCACTGAACTTCCACCCTGCTCGGGACACGAGAAAACTTTCTCACGCCATTTGGTGTGTACGTCTGCCTTCTGTTTAGTATCCTCATGAAGATTTCAGATGTCTTCCGAAAAAGTTTTCGAGGATCTACCTTTCTCGTCCTTCTGTTTCGCATTTTTCTTCCTTTCCTATTATGCGATCTCTGAACAGCGAAGGGGCTCAGGGTGAGAATTAGCATATTCATACGAAAGAACCGAGTCGGAACACACTCGTTCCCTTTTTCCCCGGCGCCTTCCTTCTATCGGATTTTCGCGACGCTGCTCCCCGTTGAATATGGAGATTCGCGCTGGGTATGGCGCTAAGGAAGAAGGCGTGGCTGCCAGAGGTCGGAAGGAGCAGACAAAGAATGTCAGCGGAGGAAATGACATTAATCAAGTACTGCGCGGGGAGACTCGGTTCTTTTTGGCTTTCTTCTGTACCGCCGCGATTTACATAATACGAGGCCAACGGGTTATAATGTGACTGGCCCAATTTTTTTCCACTGTTTTCCCGCAACACCTTTATTAAGTGCTGCTAATAAGGTGAATATGTGGCTATTTTTTGAGTGGAGCACTCCCAGAGATGTTCTCTGCTGTCTTTGTTTCTCGTTATGTTGCAAGTATTCTTTAAAATTTTACTGGAACAGCGTCATCAATATATTTAGGTAATTTAGGTGGGAACTCATGTGACAATCTTTAGCTAGACTTGGTAGAGGTGTGTAATATCCACGATAAAAATTACCTAACTTCAGTTCTCATAAATTATTGAAAACTTACCCTAATTGCGGACACAGCATCGACGCCTACATCTGGAAACAATAATCAAGTTGATTTTTACAAAGTAATTTTTTATCGAGAATTTTAGTTGGAGCTGGAATAAAATTTGATTGATATATTTGAAAAAAAAGTTTAAAAATTACTCCTGAAATTCAAAGAATGATTTTGAAATCAGATTCTTTCCAGGTGAAAAGGACTTCGATTAAGAAGTAATTTCCAGGAAAACTCATAGGCGCTAAGAAAGAAAACTCTTATAAAAATAGAATATAGTATGTGTAACGACTTTGCTTGCTATCCATAGCTTTTCTTCTAGAACTTAATCGTATTTATAAATTTTCTCTTATTAGCTACAATGAAAGCTGTTCATTTATTTTGTTTAATTTGTTTGGTGCTACCTTATTTTATTGCGTACTTGCTTCTTCAGGTCTAACTATCACTCCTCTAATTTTGACTCAGCAATGGTAAGGAGTCTTGGGCATAGTTAAATTCCTAAGTTGAAAACGAGTTTGCCCATATTGAGCTTTAATTATCGTAAATATTGTTTTCATTTGTTTCTTTAAGCGATTGTTTTCTAGCCCCGACTTTTAACTCCTTGGATATGAGATTCATAAGCGTAAGGTATGTATACGATGCTATATTTGGTGCTTAAGCAGTTTTGAACATGCATTTAATTAGGAATTTAATTTTAATTAGGAAAGTTTAGTGTACCAACGTCGTGTGAGACAGAATACGTTTGAAAAAAATTATCAGAAGACTGATTAAAGTACGGTGTTCGCAATATTATGCACATTGTCGTTTGTAGAAATATATTGACCGTAAGCCTAGGATTGAAGTGATCATGTTAAGGCTGTGAGCCTGCAAACACTTACATAACTATCATAGCATAAGCTCCTTCCTATTCATTAACGCCTCCTTTGTAACGCAAGCCTCTTCCTGATGTCTTTATTGCTGTATTCGTTTTCCTCGTATGTACTACCCTAAGAGTTGAATTACAAAACTGCATAGCCTTGGTCCCCGGATAGGATCCATATATCTTCGGAGTCGCAATCTCAACCGAATTATATGAGCTGAGGAATAAGATTTCAATGCTTCGCGATTTACCTTGCATTTTAAAGTAGCGAATTTCTCGAGGTCCTTCAACAGATAGCCAATGCACAATTTCGCTGGTCTCGATGGCGGCGGGGTAAAATCCTTGCCTGCTAATTAAGAGGTCGCGGGTTCGAGTCCCGCCTTGTAAGGTTCCCCCATCCCGGGCATAGATGTTCGTGTACGTTTGTTGTTAAGTTAAAAACCCCGTTATTAAAAGCTAGTTAACTGTTTTCGGTGGTATGGGAATAAATAAAAGGAAAAAAAAATCTTGTCTTTAATTAGGAGGGGGCATCAGAATTCGCTTGTTTAGATTTCAGTGATATAAACTCAACTCAAAACCATCATCAAAGGTTTCGATTAATCGCTTCACCAGCACCTCTCGTGCTGTCGACGGAGTTGGTCCACAGAACCGAAGGAGGAGAGGCAGAAGGATTGTGGGAGGGGAAAGATTAGGAATTGGCCGGAGGGGTAGGACGGAAGAAGCGGCTCATAAAACGTGAATTCCTCGGCGAAAGTGAGCGTGGAATGAAAAAGGAAAGGATGGAGAGTGAAAGCGGGGGAAGGGAAGTGGAAAGTAAAAGTTAGAGGGGAAGAAATGAACTGGAGGAGGGGAAGAGGGATAGAGGGGTGAAGGGAAGGTGCAAGAAGAGGCGGAGAAAAATGTAGAAACGACGTCAATTCTGTCCGACCGGTATCCCCATGCTATCCTTCCACGTAGGGGTGTGCAGTATGTAGGTACGTGACTACAGACATTCCAGGGTCCAGATAAATGGTATGGTATTTGAAGGAAGCAACCGGCATGTAATTATGTCGGCCTCTGTGGCGGAGGGGTGAAGTCCTCGCCAGCCAAACAAGAGGTCACGGGTTCGAGTCCCGCCTGGGTAAGTTTCCCCCATTCCAGGGCATGGGTGTTCGTTACGTGCAATTGTTGAATTTGTTGAATACCCCGATATAAAAGGCCTATGAGAGCTGTATTCGGTGGTTTGGGAATAAAATAAAAAATAATGCCTCATGGGGCAGTGAGAGCGTAGAGAAACTCGGCGTCGTCATTGGTATTCTTTTAACAAAAGACGCCAAGAGGATCAAGGCTCAACGTCCCATCCAACGGACTTAGTGCTGTTATTGATGTCACCTTGAAGCAGGGAACGAATATTCTCTAAAATAATCTCCGCCCGGGAACTTCTCTCACGGTATTTGAACCTGGACTGTCTTGTTAAGGAGCGAACACTTTGTCATCCATACCAACTAGAACCTCAGCTCAGATAGCAGCCTAGCGCCCAATCAGGTACTCGTTTGCACAAATTGCTATTTAAAAATCCACTTGCGTACTAGACTTCCCTTTTGATTCGCTCGAGTACGGATCAAGCCAGTTAGCGGCGCACGGTGGTCAGTTGGAAAGGTTGGCCAAATTTAGAAATAATGTAGTATCGCTGAAAGTATATTTTGTAGAGTTGTAGGGTCCTAACCATAGGTCAATATATAAATAATAGTCCAATAAATGTGAAAATACTTTCTATAGAGCTTTATGGGTCCTAACCATCAGTGACGCAGCGAACTCAGAGAAATTTTTAAGTTTAACCCATTTTACTTAACTGCATTAATATTACTTATAGAATAGTGTAAGAATTAATAAAATGTCTCTCCTAAAGCCGTAAAACTCACCATTTTCAACCATTAACTTAAAAATTCTAGGGGAGGGCACCCGCACTTCACACTTACCCTGGCGGGTATTCCACACACCCCAAACCCCTTAATATTGGTTGCGCTTCCCCCCTAGCCGTAATTCCTAGCTGCGCCCTGCTAACCATAGCTCAAAAACAAAATAGGGTGGTTTCCTATTATTTTTTATTGCCTAAATCGAAAGATTATTACTCCTGGAATACGCATTTCACGCTTTTATATTTTTAAATCACGATATCTATTTTTCGCGACTAACTGAAAAGTGAACATTTTCAAGCGCGCGAAAACGCGACGCCTTAGTATGAATGCTGGGAAAAGCCCGTGTGACGTCATTCTGGTTCCCGCTGTCGCCGTGTGAGGTAATCTTGGGGCGAGGATGTGTGCGCCACTGCGATGCAGGCTGCTAGCAGGTAGCAGAGTACCATGCTAGCAGGTAGCGCTTGGCTTAAATAAGGATTATTAATACCTTATCAAACGAAGGAAACTTTCCGACCATGGGCAGTTTTAATAGGTGGTTATTAAGAGATGTTTCCCTGAGCTATGTGGCTCATACATGCATTGGTAATATCAGACAATCTAAAACTCATGACTACTCGTGTAGCATCTAGGGCCCTGTGACGTCACGTGGAGTGGCATCGCATGGGCGCCAATTCGCCATTCGCCATTCGTCTGGGATTTCTAAAACCAAATAATTTGTATATTATGAATACACTAATGGAGGGTAACGGATCGTAATCAATGCCTTTCGTTTTCTCTGATGAAGGAAACTACCCTATTACAGAATAACCTCCCTGGCTTCAGGAGATCCTGCTGAGCGCGCAGCGATCTTCGTTCATTGTTATCGAGTTCAGTGCCCGGGCCGGCACCGCGAGGCGCGCAATACGCAGGGAGGTTGACACTGGCGATAGCATCGCTGCTCCTCCGCAATGGATTCAAGTGTTGAGTGAATGGGGCGCTCTGCTGGCGCCACAAAGTGCGCCGTGTCGTCTCGTCGCATTTAACGGGGGCGGAGGAGTCAGTCTGACAGAGCCTCCGACCCCCCCCCGTCTTACTGACTCTCCTCCACCTCCTTCGGCTGTCTCCAGCTCTTCCCTCGCCCACATGAACGGCGCAAGAAGCGATTCGCATTCGCACCAGGGCGATTACCTCACCTTCAGTTGAGCCACGGTCTACTCCCTCCTCTGTCTCCACCACCGCTCGTTCCGATAACGCCGAACAACTCTCTGTGCAGCCCCCTGGAGGTCAAGGATAAGTATGCCTGAATGAGACACATGGGTAAAATATATACAATAAAACTCACAACCCGGGCTGGGAAAAATACAAGCCGAGGAGTATTTGAAATACAAAATACCGCTCCAAATGTCTAGTACGATGTTGGGCACGATATGGTGTAAGTTCTTAATATTAGTAAAATAAGACATTGCAATATTTCCACTCGGTTAGAACTCAGTGGAAATATTGCAATGTCTTATTTTACCGCTCGAAATGTATTGGATATGCAAAGTACAAAATACCTTTGGCTTTGGTAATTGAAAAACAAACTACAAAATAGTATTTTAAATACATTTTAAAATACAAAATACCTTTCTATGGAAACTAAGAGATCTTTAAAAAATATAACCAGCCTAGGTACGTTATGGATAGTTGCAAGCATGAAGAAAACGATTCTAAAGAAAACGAAGTAATCACTAAAGCATAATGTTACAAAAGTGTTATCAGAGCTACTTAAAAGTATTTTACAAATGATTTTTTTATTTTATTATCGAAAAATGCCTTAAATCTGTATTTGAAATACAAGATATATTAAGGTCGTGCATTTGAAATACCAAATACAAATTACAAATGCATTTCAAATACGTATTTTAAAATACTTTTATTTGAAATACAGCCTTATAACGATGACGTATGTAACGAAATCCCGCCATAGCGAAGTGAGTTCTCGGTCCCTTGGACTTTCCTATTATCGCCACTATTAATTTCCCCTCATGTAACGAGTTCGGATGATACGAAAACCCCGCTATTAAGAACTATTCTTTGGTCCGTTGGGGAATCATTTCCTCTTTTATTGAGAAATTAAGGACATGTTCGCTACTTAACCGCACACACACAGCCGTTTACTCTAAAGGGTGGGAATATAGATGAATGCTATGTTTCTATTGCTTAAATAAAGAATATCTACGGAATAATATCGAGCAATCCTGAGATACATCAGGTGAAATCCTTTATTATGGATATAACGAAATACCGTTCATAATAAAATAGCTGTTGTCCCGGGTTGGTTTTCAATTATGAAAATTAATTTATAAATTGAACCTTAAAAGCACATGTATTGTCTATTAAAATATTCACACAGCAGAAAATTATATTTAAAAAAAATCAACAAACAACAGTGCACATAGTAACTCACAAAAATGAACTTTAAAATTGCATTCGCATATATTCCAACAATAGAACGATGGTCCCCTGAAATTCGCTATAAGCGAGTTTTACTGTATACTTATTTATTTTTTCCTGTACCACCGATAATTGAACCATTTGCCTTAAACATGGGTTTTTTTAACTTAACAATTATAAGTAGGTACATGCCCTGGATAGGGGAAACTTATCTTTGTAGGTTTTCTTCAACGTTTTGTGGTAGAAATAGGTGAAATCTTCTACAAGACCTGAGCCATCGCTATTCATTGGTTCCGTTCGGCTCCCTTGAAATCCAAGGTATCGATATCCATCTCTTCTCAATATTTACCTAGCATGTCAGTCACGACCGCGGAATTCCACCAAAAGTGATCAATGGCGCAGAGGTTGCCGGGAAAGCTCGTTTTGTTTTGTTCATATCTCCGCCTTTGATGTTTCGGAGACCGTGCCTCAACTGGGAATGAGGAGGGCGGTACATTTCTACTGAGAAAGACGGATATATTGTGAAAGAATCCTTGAGTTGAGGAATTCGGCTAGACTATAAAAACCCATCCGCCTGTTTTACATCGCTCTTTGAATTTGTTGAAAATTTCCGGTGAAAGTGATTAACTTTTAAGTCGGCTTTTATTATTTACTACGAATGCCTAGAGGAAATTTATTTATTTTTGGCATAAATCATTTATTTTGTCTATATGCGGGCTAAAAAAATAATTAACTAACGGAAATAAGTTTACATTTGTATATATCGGTACAAATTGAAATTATGTCCCATAGTAATTAATTATGTACCTCTCCCCATCTTCCCGATAATCCTAAGATTGGTTTGACACAGCATTCTGTCGATAACAGTCTCTTATTCGTACTAATTGTTCAACTTTACGTATAATTTTCCTTTACACCCTTTTTCTACCCTTCCTTTTCTTTCTATAGTTAAGGTTTTCAATCACTCTCTACTGTATCTCACACAAGCAGGGTTGGCAAGTGAAATGACACGAAAATGATTCGTTTCGACCCGAAGGGAAACGAAAGTACGAGGCCAAGGTTTAGTTTCGCTCCCGCACGAAATTTAAATCACTGAGGAGTTTAGTTTCGACCCGGGACGAAACTTTACTCCCGGGAACGAAACTAAATTAATCAAAACTCCGCTGCTCACAGTAAAGTTTCGATCCCAGAAGTTGAGTTGAGGGGGATAAGAGGGAATAGTTTCGACCCAATACGTTTGACATACGTGTAAAGAGGTTAAAACATCGAGCGTAAAAATCAAATGGCCAGTTTGCGTTCACTGTTCTCGTGCTAGTGGTAAAAATGTGAGAGCGCCAGTGCCCCATGCGTCTAATGCCGGCCGAAACTCTACATCATTAAACCGTACTTCGTACTCGGTGCGTGGGTGAAAACTAAACGCTTCGGAGGTGAAGGACGTGATCCCTGCAGTGCGAAACATCTACATACTACCCCGCAAGCTGCCTAAAAGGCGTGTGGCAGGGGATGTTTGGACACCAGCAATTTTTACATAAAAAGGAAACGCTCCAACGAAATTACGACCGGCGTTTATTGAAGTCCTTAATTGTTCGGGAAAAAGGAATTCGCATATCTATCCGTTCGACAAAATATATCTTTAATTTATCGCTTCTATCGGACCTGTAAATATAGTGTGGCTCTAACATTATGTTCTCCGTGTCGCTCTTAAAGATATCCATTCTCAATTGTTCAAACAATCTAAGCCTAACGCGCAGCTTCCGAGTCTCCAGCGGCTCCCAGCAATATTCGCTTAAAATCTGCAGGGTAAGCCTGTCTGAACGCCCGAAGCAGTTTTTGACGAAACGCGCAAACTTCCTTTGTATTTTATTCAGTTCGCGGATTAAGTCTTTCTGCACCGGATCCCATACGCTCGCTGCATATTCAAGGTGCGGTCGGATGAGTGCAAACTAGCACCATTCTTTTACTTTCTCATCCGAACATCTTCCCACAATACGCTTGACGAATCCCAATTTCTTCAGGGCTATGCCGCAAATATTCCTTAAATGTGTTCCCCACGAGAGGTTCCAGGTTATCATAACTCCTAGGTACTTCACCTCGTCTGTTGCGTTTATGTTAATACCATCCACAGCATAAACATGGTTAAAGTTGGACGTTCTCTGCAAAAAATGTACCGAAATGCATTTAAACATTATCTGCGTTTCGTTTCGTCCCAGAGTTTTAGTTTAGTTTCGACCCGAAGTAGTTTTGACTCCTTGAGTTTAGCTCCCCGGGTTTAAATTTATTTCGTCTCGTTTCTACATTCCGCTCCCTGGAACTTAACTATTGAAATTTTACTGGTTTTGACTTTTGTTACGTTTCACTTGCCAATCTTGCATGCAAGGCCTTAGATTAGCTTTCTTCCCGTCTGCTTGTCCTTCTATATTCCTCGTAATCAGGCCTTATACGTCATAATGTGGACGATTAGATTGCCCATTATTCTCTTTACGATTTTCAGAAATGATATCTACCCTTAAACTCTTTTTAGCACTTCCTGATTACTCTCTTTCCCCGTTTTATCTTCATCTTTCCTCTGCAACATCACATTTCGAACGCTTACAACCTTGACTCCTCTGCTGTCGTCATAAGGAAAATTTTCCTTACTTCGGTGCTTATGATCGCAGCTGTAAGCAGATTCCTCTTTTTGATATCATCAAATTTCGAAATCTCTGTGTTATACCGTAAAATCACGGGGTGAAAAATAGGGGAGAGCCATTTAGGTTCATCCTTCTTCGAAAAACAAATGTGGTGACAGACATCTAAAAATAGCTGCTCAGTTTGCCCTCTACGGGGTATGGACTATGGCGAGCGAATG
This sequence comes from Ischnura elegans, assembly GCF_921293095.1. Classification (NCBI taxonomy): domain Eukaryota; kingdom Metazoa; phylum Arthropoda; class Insecta; order Odonata; family Coenagrionidae; genus Ischnura; species Ischnura elegans. The sequence goes on from NC_060252.1 coordinate 89,649,963, forward strand.
GTCTGGGGAATACTGTGTATTTTCTATGAATCACTAGTATCTTCACTTGTTATTTTTGCACAAAGGTACTCAGCCATGATGGAGTAATAAGTTCAAGTTTCACTTCATTATCAGAAAATGTAATTATGATGAATGGTGAAATTATTTGGGCCAGTATGTTTAAGAGAACACATCACTCTCTCTAAACCGGATGGATTATTTCTTAATTTCTTGAAATTTTATAAGTTTAAAACTTCCTTTGCTTACTCAATGATTGAACCTCTAGGTTGCTTTGGATATTTAACATAATAAAAAGACTTGTTTATTATTACTTAAACTTGTTTATTTCCACCGAAATGTACCGAAACCTGGGTCGGTAAAAATAAAGAAGTGTGGAAATAGCAAGTGATTTGATTATTGTTAAACATCAAAGATTTCCGCCGAACTACGACGGAAACTATCTTTTATGCTTTGGATAGTTTAAGATGGAGTTCTCCTTGGATTAATGGGACTTGTGTTATTCACACGTTCCGGTTAGAGGGTCAGTTCCTTTCTCTGGCCCACCGCGAACTACGAGGTGTGGGGTAACCGAAGCCGTTACCCGGGGTTAAAATGGTGTACATGGAGTAGACTCTTATCACGAATTACTTTTGTTCATAGTAGGTAAAAGTTTCACATTTGATACGCTGGTGATTATTGACATATGTTGGCAAAGAAAATTTCACGTTACCGAACACTAACCTAGAGCAGTATGAGAGAAAATAGAAAAATACGATGGATCTAGGAGGAAGTACGTCATTCGAAGAAACTCTGCTCATCTCCATTAAACGGCGATCTCGGTAATCCGACACATATACAGCCAAGGCGGAGCAGGATTATCGAAAACGCCGGATTATTGGAAACCTACAGGAAATGAACATAATGCACAAATAACTTTTTCAGGCATAATTTTGCAATTAAATACGCACAGGTACGCCAACTCTCCCTAATACCTACTTAGGGTGTGATTCATCGTAGATAAATTTATGATGAGGATTATGGTCGAGAAAGAGATAATAAACTCTAGACACCACTGTAACTCTGCGAAGAACACCGGTGTACATAATAATAACACAAGTGCTTGCTATACATTGAAAAATCTTTTATTTAAAACTAACGAAATTATATTATTATAATTTTTATATTTATTGGATTTCACGCTGCATTAATTAAACGCAATAATTAAAAAATACAAAGATATTTAATTATACACAAGGAAGGTCGCCAGCCCTGCAAGCCCTAGTGGATGTGTCGGGTTACCCGTATGGAATGGTATTTGGTGGATGCGACGGACGGATGAGACCATTTGTGCCATGAGGGAAGGGTAGGTAAGGAAGGATGGAGAGAAACCCGGCGTTCGACTTTGCCCTGGTCTTAACGAAAGTTGCTAAGGGGACCGCGGCTTAGCGTCCCATTCGACGGACGGAGTGTTGCGCTTGAAATGTCCTTCACACATCATTCAAGAAATGATCGGGCAGTCTCTGAAAATCATCTGCCACTGCTGGGACTCGAACCCGAGCCCACGGAGTGGAAAGCCACCACACCAACCCCATCTCCTTGGATGACAGAGATTATTTTGTAATTTCCTTCTCTAAACAATACACCATCGCCATAGATTTTTTGGATATATATATTTCATCAGAATTTTGACGCACGCAGTCAGATTTATAAAAAGAAATCGATGTGCGTAATATCCAAATAGAAAATAAAAAGGCTCGCTCATATCAGCTTTCGAGGATCTGTTTGCGAACATCTGCTCATGCTTTCATGTTCGACTCGACGTCAGCAAATACGGGGAGAGGGAGGAAAAGGCGAGGAATGCTGCGTCCTTCGGGTCGTTGATCCGCATTTTTCGAGGTTCCCTCTGCCCAGATGGCGGGCGAAAACCGAGCGAGCAACCGCACTGCCATCGCAACCTTGGCATTTAATAATGAGAAATTGCCGCTCAAGGTCGATGAGGTATGTCCGTTTCTCGGCCGGAATAAAAAAAAACTCGGTTCCTAACGTGTCCAATTTCTTCTTCCGGTTAGTTTTGCTAGGAATGATTTCATGTCACCTACATTGTGCTCAGGGGCGGATCCAGGATTTCTTTCTGGGGGGGGAGGAGGCACAAGGGTCTGATAGGTCTTCTCGTATTTGAGATTTTTTAAAATACAACAATTACTAATATTCTCTTTAGTTAGATATCAAAGTTGTTGTACTTAATTATACCTACTATATAATAATTACTATATTAAATTAAATGATTGAGGCTCCGTACCAACCAAAATAAAACAAACGCAGTGATAACCGTATTAAAAATCTTGTCTATGTTTTAAGCGCCTGGGGGGGGGGGGGGGGGCACGTGCCCTCGTGCCCTCCCCCAAAATCCGCCTATGATTGTGTTCATGCTTAGATTGGTACTCTTAATCGGTCATTCATTTATTCGTAACTAGAAGCCAGTGGCGTAGTCAGGATTTTGATGTGGGAGGAGGGGGGGATTGCCTGAGATTTTGGGGCCCTTCAAGGTTGTATGACAAAAAGTGCTGCGTTTCCAGTATGTTACACGAGTTAGGATGGGAATCTTTACAGGGGCGTGGATCGAAGTATAGGGTTAACTTACTTCGTAAATTCGAAGACGATATTTTCTCAGACGATGTGAATCATATCCTTCGTTTTCCGTCGTACTATGGTAGACGTGATCATGAGAAGAAAATAAAAGAAATAGACTGCAAAACAGAGAGATTTAGAATGTCATTTTTCCCCCTCACTAGTAAGGATAGCAACGTGTCTCAATTGATAGGATTAATGGCGTCACACGCTATGACGATTCATTGGATGTTTTTTTCCTTAGTTCTAACTTTGCATGGATTTTCTGTTGGAATTGGCAACCCATTGGCAAGTTTTCTCTCTGCATGAATATTCATGTGTATTTGTTAATATGTGTAATATTTCTATGACCGTGCGGTGTGCATGTAGCAGTCCTCTTGCATGCTGCATGATGGTGATTGACCACCCCCTGCCAAACACCCTAGAGGTTGCTCGTAGGGTATTATGTAGATGTATGGAAAACACCCCCTAAAACAGGGGGCCCTCACCCGGAAAATTTAGGGATTTTTGATGTTGAAAACGTGATTTTTAGGGCTCAAAAACAGTAGTTTTGTACGAGTGTTGATTAACAATTATCTATGGAGGTCATCTTACTCGTTTTTTGTGCCTCTTTTAAATACCTCTTCGGGAGGGTTGTAACCCGGAGAACCCCCAACTGCGGGTGGCCTACTGTCAGTGCCGTAGCTGCTTATAGCAGGCCATCAGGGGTTTTTCGGGAAGGGTGGTACCCAGAGAAGTGCGAAACTTAAAACTTTTAATTCATGGTCATATGGCAGGATTTTTAGGCAAAGGGGCATAGCACGTATGATGATGGTATACATATCTGTATTTCGGAGGTATAGAACACTGTGTCCGTTTTCCTAATTTTTCAGTTGAGTAGTTTTGAGATTTTTAAAAAATTTTACCGGTAATTACTAAAAGGTTAGGTTGGTGTATCAATAACATTGTGACAGTAAAATGTTGTATACTTGTAACCTAACTTTCTAGTAGTTACTGGTTAATGTTTTTAAAAAATCTTAAATAGCTCTCCTGAAAAAATTTGAATACGGACTTGGTGTCCTATACCTCCGAGGTACAGATATGTAGCAGCAAACAATGGAAAAAAACGATTTCCGTATACCGCGCAAGGGTTCGGCTTACATCCCGCTTCACAACATTGATCATTATTTATGTCCGTACGTGCGTAGACCAAAACCTTATTGTGAATAAACACCCCAGCAGAAAGGTTTGCACCGAGAGGATAAATAGTTAATTGTAGAATCATTTGAGTTATGTTTTCCTTTTCAACGTTCTAATAGGTGTGTCTACCCGGCAGAATGATCAACCATGTAAGTTGTTTGACGTGACACAGTGGCGTAACTATGGGGGGAGAGGATGAGGGGGATAGATCCCCCCAAAGCCTCCGAGAAAAAATATAATTATATAGCTATTGCCTAGTTTTCATATATAATAACTGCATCTACTTAAAGTTAAATTTTAAGTACCAAAATAATGTAAAATGCATATTCAGGCATGTCATTTTTCAAAAATTTTCTTGGACCCCGATTGGTTAGGGGGGGTAGTCGCCCTCTAGGCCCCTCATCTCCCCCAAAGCATATTCCTAGTTACGCCACTGACGTGACATAAAAGCCGTTTTACACGGGGCACGACATTGCGTAATCTGACGTATGTACGAATGTGCAGTAAAAATTGCGTCGTTTGAAGCAGTGAATTGCTAGAACGCATGCGAGAATGATTGGAGGCGAGATGTCAAATAGCCCCTGAGATAATTCCGAGCTCACATTCTTGCAATTTCAAAAATGTTTTCAGTGTTAACCTTCGCAATGACATACGCCGTTAAGTATTCGACATATTATGATTGATTGTACTAAGTACCGCAATGCGCGGAGACGGATTAATCTAGGGGGAGACCTAGAATCCCTTCTAAGAGACCACCCTACCAATTTAAATAATACCCTTCGGTTCCCCATGGAAATAAGTTTTTTGATAAAATTTAAGTATGCTCGCCCATTTTGCGAATTGAACATGTACTGTGGCTATATTTTTATTCTATTTTCATCGAAGTTTTGGAATTAAATGACGTAGTAGTGGTGCGAAATGACCTGGCAGTCTACGCACCCTAAATAATATTACTGCTACGACATGGCCCGTGTAAAACGGCCTTTACAAACGGTAATCAGAAAACTACGCAAAAGTGGCGTTGGAAACAACCGGAAGTAGCACTAAGGACTTTGGGAGCGTAAGATACACTTACATACCAACTTTGGTTGCAATCCGTGAAGCTGTATGGAAATGCATAGCGGATAGGCAAACAGACATCCTCGTTTATATGCGTGGAAGATACCTCTATATTAAAGCCCGTTTTTCATGGGGCTTGTACTTGCACAATCTGACATGTGTACGAAGGCGCAGTTGAAATCGCATCGTTTGAAGCGGTGCATTGCTGGAACTCATGCGAGAATGCGTGGACGTGAGATGACAAAATAGCCCCTGTTCTAATTTAGTTCGTGGATTCGCGCAATTCCACGCCTGAATGAGAAATTAATACAGTTCTACACGACTCAAGTCCGTGCTCCATGTAAAACGGCCTCAAGGTAATGATAAGTTAGAAAACTTTGAACTTCCACATGTATTTGTTAAATTACGTCCTACGTTTCGGAGTGGCACGTCATCATACAGAAGATTTGAATACAAGTCAGAGAATGTACCAAATGATGTTTCAAATGTACTACATAATGACTTGTGTCGTAGAAATCTCGATTTCACTTTAATTAATTTATGTGGAATTACAAATATTTTTACTTTTCATTGAGCCGATTCCATGGAGTCACGCCGAAGACAACGAGTTCTGTCCTAAGATTGTTATGCTGCAGACCTCCCTTTTCCAAACTTCACCTTTCCCGAGCTAGTTCCTTCAGTTCCCCGATGTTGCTTTTCATTATCCATCTGCGTCAAGTATTCTTATAGTTATTCTATTCAAGTATTCAAGTATCTGCCTCAAGTATTCTCTCTATCAAGATCTCTGGATAATCCTGTGGAATTTTTTCTTCCGATTTTCACTTAATTACATTCCTTGCGAAACTGTCGTAAGAAGTGGCCTGTCCACCAGTTTCTTCTTTGCTCCTGGCAGAGGACTGAATTGGGAGGGAATTGAGAAGAGAATTGTGGAGCACCAGGAATGCAATTCTTTTACTATTCCTATTCTATGATGCACCTTCTCGTTTCTCATTCCATCCGCCCATATGATCTTCAGCACCTAGCGCCAGCACCAGGTCTCGAATGCTTCAAGTCATTTGTGGGCAGCTTCTCCGATTGTACAAGTCTCTGATCCTTATAATGCTACTGACCGCACTATTGTTTTCACATGATGTTTCAGTATCTCCATTCTAATGCTCTTGGAGCAGAGTAGCGGCCTTTTAGCCTTATATTTGCTTATGTTTAGATGAGATACGGAGGAGACAGAAGGTATGAATGTAAGGAGTACCTACTTAGCGGGGTGGGGGTATAGAAAATAGTGTCAGAGGGTAGAATGTTTGGTAAATGAGGGAGAGGAAGGAAAAGAATAGGATTTTTAGATAGAATGAAAGGGAGTAGGCCTTATTGTGCATTGAAGAGGGAAGTGGTTGATGGGGAGGGAGGATCCCATAATTCTTCTCAAGTACTCTATGGAAACCTACCTTAATCGGTAGAATACTTTAATGAATTAGCTGGTGCTATAACACACTTTATGTTCGCTATGGTCTTCCAATCCAGATAGTAGTATTCCCGAGGTAATAGAATGATTTCACTTGCTCCAATGTCTCTATTTTAAGGTGGATTGGCCGCTGCTTCCTCTCTCCCATCGTAATAGTATGTTGGTTTTCTTCTCATAAATTTTCATGCCCTATAACCAAGATAGATATTAAAATAACTGAGATATACATAGGTGATATGATTAGCTGATAGGAGAATTAAGTGGAGTACTGTGTCAAAGTTGAAAGGTGTAGATGATTATGATACCTGGAACACTTCTTCACTTTAATTCAATGAGTTCTGCACACTTTCCACTTTCTGCGATATCAATATCATTTGCGAATCGCAGCATGTTGATTTCTTCTTCGTTCACCTTTATTCCTTTGATTTATTGTCCTCCATTTTCCTTCATTTCTGACTAGTTAAAATTAATTCCTTGTGGGTCAAAAAACTGAAATGGTCAGGAACTTCGTCCCTTCACAAATTTTCTATAAAATTTACCACATTATGCTCGTTTTTTTGCTGCAACTGATTTTTAAAATTTGGAGGGAATTCAGGGAGTTCGGAAAAGTGCTCCTAAAAATGTATTTTTTCTAAGCGTGATGTCTTTACTTCCTTGTGAGCATAAAATATGATGGGAATAAAATTTTTATTCGAGTTAAACTCCACCTTTCTTAAAAAATGCTTAAGACGGAATGGACTGTTTTATGCGTCAGAATATTTATGGATTTGTATGCATCAACAAAAACTATCACCTATCGAACGCAAAAATGCAATTTCATTTTGTCATACTGTGAAGTTTGAATATGATCTGTTGGTGGCACTTGGGTACATCCTCTTGTCAGCACTATGATGTATACTTAATGTTTCGTCTTAGCATTGCACTTATAAAATCTTGGACCTCAATTTTTGACTTTTAATAACCAAACGTGGACGATCGACGTGGAACCAAAGCGCGCCACGCGCAAGAAAAAAAGTTTACATCGTTTGCTTTATGGACGACGCCGCCGCCATCGAACTTTTCTTTTCGCGCTCATATTTAAATGAGGTATCTCTGGAGAGAAGGTGAATTTCTTTTTCAAATATCTTTCAACTTTATCAGGATTCGGAACCCTTATTGAAGCATACTTTTTCATTATTATTGTTTCATCAAGACCTCAGCTGTATTTGGAGGCCATAAAATTTTCAAAATTTATAAATTAATCGGCATATTCGTACTACCAGAAGTGTTCGTCTACGTGATCTATACTTACTATAGTCGCACTTCATTGGTATGAAAGTAACCAAACCTGTCTTCTTCAAGCGGTCGACGTAGCCTTACACTGTGGGAAATGAATTCTCCTTTGCTATTTTAAAATTAGATGTCGTGAATACTATTACAATCCTCGGAATCAATAGCTTTTCCGAGGCCAGCGATAAGTGTGATAAAAGCCGCCGAAAGTGTGTATCCGCCGGTCCTCAGAATTGCCAAAGTTGTCACTCGTCATGTAATCCTTGGCCCGTGTCCAGGAACATCGAAGGCACCCAGTGTAGGCGGCACTGTTGATAGAAATCAATCAATAAAGCATTCCGGGCCAGAGCGTGGCTTTGGTCCCACCCACAAGAACATTATCACGTGCGACGCCATCGTGGAGGAAACAATGTCCTTCCTGAGGCGTCAATCGAGTGATTGGAATACGTTTCTTCTTTTTAGCTATTACCACCTCTTCATCATCCATGGGCGCGCCGCCGAAATATGTATTTCATATATTGAGCCTCATGTCACACGAGACTTTTTCCAACTGCCACCGCAGTAGCAACAAGACTTCGCTTCATGCGACTAAGTACTCGCTGCTACAGACTCGTATAGTAGCTATACATGATTTATCCTGAGAAAAAAATTCCTTGGGCCGGGCATCGAACCACGGACCTATGGATTTCCGAACGACTACGCTATCCAGGTTCCTGATTTCCTATGGCAATAGTACCCAGACTCATAGTACGAGATTCTAGACTAGATGGTAGCCTTTAAATACCATTCACGTACTGCTCCGATGCCATTTCATTTTGAGAACTGTGAGAACATTGAAGGTATTGAAATGAACACTTTCAATTTTCCACGATTATGAAATTTATTATGACCTAGTTTTCAATGTTACTACATGATTGGCGCTTCACTCCAGATCAGACTCTTCACTAGAATTTTCTTTAAATTTTTACATAACGAACCTCTCATCACATCCTTCCTGTTCATCATGGTAATTGTAAATTTTATCCTCATTTGAAAAAGGCCAGATTGGCGCCCAAGCGATGCCATTCCACGTGACGTCACAGGGACCTAGATGCTATACGAGTAGATAGGAGTCGCCTCCTTTGATAACCCAACTCTCTTCCGGATGTCCTTACTGATGCGTCCGTTTTTCTCTAATGTGCTCCCTAAATAGTTGAATGGGGTGCTTTCCTATTATTTTTTTATTGCCTAAATCGAAAGATTATTACTCCTGGAGTAGGCATTTCACGCTCTTAAATTTTTTAATGACGATATCTATTTTTCGCGATTAAATGAAAAGTGAAAATTTTCAAGCGAGCGGAAACGCGACGGCTAAGTATGAACGCTGGGAAAAGACCGTGTGACGTATTTCTGGTTCCCGCTGCCGCCGCGTGAGGCGACCTTGGGGCGAGGCTTTGAGCGCCGCTACAATGCATGCTGCTAGCAGTTAGCAAAGTACCCAGTTAGCAGGCAGCGCTTGGCTTAAATACGGATTATTAATACCGACCTTAGACAATTTTAATAGGTGATTATTAAGAGATGCTTCCCTGAGTTCTGTGCCTCGTGAATGCATTGGTAATCTCATGCCATGTAAAACTCCTGACTGCTCGTATAATATCTAGGTCCCTGTGACGTCACGTGGAGTGGCATCGCCTGGGCGCCAATCTGGCCTTTTTCAAATGAGGTTAATATTGACCATTACCATTCGTCTAAACTGGGATTTCCAAAACCAAATAATTTGTTTATTATGAATACAATAATGGTGGGTAACGAATCGCAATCATTGCCTTTCGTTTTTTTTTCATGAAGGAAACTACCATATTGCTCTACTTGTTCGAGTTTTTAACCACCTACTTTAATCTTGAGTCTATATCTTTATATTATTCCCCGTAAAACCTCAAATCTTTCGTCATTATGAGGTCGCGTCGAGGAAAAGTGAGAAGGAAAAATGTTTAGGAAATTCGCTGGTTATTATCAGGGTCGAAGGAAGTGGGAAGGAGTGACACAGATTTTAAGGAGAACACAGGATTTGGGTGGGGAACATACGGCCGTCGCATAAAATATTTTGAGAGTGAACAATTTCAAATGTTTTGAAAAATTCCAGCTTGTAGGCTTTGTCGACTCTGTGCGAAATTTTTTAGGAGTCGTCCATTCGTGATGAAGCTGGGAGAGTACATATAATGGTGACTTTTCATCACATCTCGCTGCTTTAACCTTCGTTGGCTGTTTGGCAGTCGAAATCCAGGCATGAGTCACCTACTCCAGCCATATTCCTGTTGTCGCTCAAGATTATCTTCCATTGTCCTCAACTCTTCCTTATTCTTCACCTAAGCTCATTTTATGCCTCTAAGCGAAGGATAGATGCGAAATTCTTTACATTCCTTTTTGCTTTATATGTGTCCTGATACTCCGAATAGGAACTTCATTTTAAGAGCAAGTAACGACCTGTATATGGGATAAGTCATGTCGTTATAAGCGTTGTATTGCAATTCACACTGTCAAACTGATTCTTCAAATGTACAAATGAACGTGAGTGTATTTGTAGATTTGAAGCCTATATTTTTTTAAATATTGCTTGTATCGTTAGTAGTAACAATTTATAAATGCACGCACATTTAAGTCTTGGGATCACCACTTGGAACCTTTCGGATTCACTAAAATTTTTAAGAAAGATCAACTGATTGATATGCTTTCTTGATGCTCGAGGGCATGCCTATCCTATTTTACCGGCCTTAGATAAAAGTCTTACACTCGGGACGGATGACGTATAGGCCCCTAGTACCGAAACGGTCAAACGAAATGGTCAAAACCGAGGTTGAAAAATCGAGTTTGGATCGAAAATCGAAGATCATGGCTCAATCTCGATTTCCTCGATCTTGAACTATTAAAATTCGATTTTAGATTTTAATAGAAATAGATTTTTCCATCACTATGCGGACATAACCACCTTCTGCTCAGGAAGCTATCATAAGTTGATTCGGCCCTGCTACCGCCACTGTTTCAAAATATTTAAAGGTAGTAGGTGACAAGGGGCATCCTTGAGGTACTCATTGTTTTAGCCTCTTTTACTCCCCTTCCCGCCCAATCATATAATCCTCCAAATCCTCATCCCTCCACTTTAAGAAGTCTTCTTCCATTACCCCTCCTCCTTTTCCCCCTTGTACCCCCACCCTGTTTCCAGCTCCTACTTCTCTCCGCACACAAGTTGCCGCACCCTTTGCTGAGGCACAAGGTGAAAAAAAATAAACATGGACAAATCTTTTTGGGAATGTTCCAAGTCGTGATATGAATTGGGAGGACCAACCGTATCCTCCCCATGACGTAAGCTTTCATGCATGCTCGTGTTCCTTTTCGACGCGGCTGATTTCGAAAGTCATGTTCGATAACTGAAGGAAGCGACTCAACGACTTTTTTTACACGTGCTGCAAATAAGAGGCTATGATTGCTTGCGCGATATGAAATATTTTCTTAGAGCCCGAATGTGTAAATTTCGATTGCAGGCGATTGTTAATATTTTAATTCGTGATAATCTATCCAAGATAAGATCAATGGAATTGAAAAGCACCAAGGAAATTGTGGTATTCGAATAATACACGATGGACTTAAAACTTCAGCAAAAATAATATTTCAATTCTACCTCGTGAATGGCGGTGAATTTCACATGAATTGCCATGAGGAAAAATTCCCCTCGACCAGGTATTGAAGTATAGTAGCCTTGGTAAATAAGGAAGCAGGACAGCGTAGTTCTCTGAGCAGTGGCCTGGGAAGACAATGATTTGTAGTTCGATTCTCGGTTCAGGCATTTTTTTCTTCAGCAACAATGTTTTCCCGATGAAACTATCGGCACATTTTACCCTTCCTGTGGATATCTTAAAACCAATATTTTATTTCAAATTAAGTCATTTGGAGGACAAATGAAGCTCTATAGTCAATGGAAGTTACCTATTTGCTTTCTTTATGGGCATTTCTAACGAAAAAAGATATTTTTCCCGAAATTTATTTGTGAATTGGAATTAATTTTTGATATTTGAAGGATGTATTTGTGGATAAACGTTGGTCGATAAATGCCGAAATATTATATCGATTTAACACTTATCTAGTATCAATCACTTCCTCCTGAACTTTCTTTAGAGGTTTTATTCTGGCAATTTAGTTTTAAAATTCTGCTAATTAGCATGCTTTTAAGTTAATCCTATGTGAAACTTGTACCGGAAGTCACATATAAATAAACCAATTTCATTCTTAAGAACTTAAAAACTGTTCTTTTCTTGAGTGAACTCGCTTACGGTTCAGATAATTACCATAGTTTATAAGCTTTAAATATTGAATTTCGGTCGCAAATCGGACCGCAAAGGAATGTGCTAAGGAGGTGACTACCTAATCTGGGAAATATGTAAACGAGCATGATATTTAAAAACGATATTATAAATGGAGATAATCTACCGTTTGACTTAGGTACATGACAGATCGATGGAAACCAACAGATTGATATAATAGGTACTCTTTGGCCTCTTTCCCCTCTTTGAATTTATTTCCTAAGTTTAGCATAAGGTTTTTTTACGCAATACGTGAAACCATCTCTTACTAATGTTTCACAGTTAACCTGATACCATTCCTGATACACTGTTGCAACATACTCTTTGCTCTCGGCATACGGTGCATGTCTACACCCTCATTTTAATCTAATTCAGCTGTTCTCCATCTTCGGCTAACATTTAAAATACTGCGACCTAGTTTTGGCGATCCTCTACCCCACAGCCTTGAACCTACTAATTCACCTTGTTAACTCCTCCGTCACTTCACCGCTCATCAATGCCTACTCTCCCTCAAAAATGTCAACGAAATGCTTCCCTGGCCTTTGCACAGTAGAATAAAAGACAATATACCACAGCATTTTTATAATTCAGCCGCGTATTGGAAACGAGTTAAGCCTATCCCACAATTAAGCTACTTAAACGTTGTTTACTTAATAGTATTTGATGAATGGATTAAGGCCCAAATAGCTAGAATTGTAACCATTAATTATTACTTCTTTAGCTCATAAATTGATTCATATTAATACTTTTATCATAAAAATCCCCGTTGGCAAGAAAATACCCACATTATGATTTCGCCGGTGTGTGTTTAGGACATGCTAGTGTCAATTATGTATTTCAAGTCTTCATTCTAATTTTTTCAATAAATGTGTAATGTCGCTACGCAGCGCATTACTTAATATTATGATACAATGAAGAATCAGCCATATAAAGGAAAATCTAGGAAATCTTTCAATTTTATTGTATCAAGCACTTTATTCTTTTGATAGATTATGATAGATAGCTGATAGATGATGCTTTTTCCGGAATTCAATTATACTTTCGAGACAAATACTATGCCCTTGAAATAATCCTCCATAGCGATCTCATCATCATCCTCGTTCAGCAATCAAAAAATTGGTTTTACGCAGTTGTCAAGTGAATTCGCCAATCGGCTTATTTATTCACATTGCCATAGTCGTTTTCTTTTAAAGTTATAAATGTAGTCATAAACACCTAATTAATGCAGATTAGCATAACTCTTAACCTAACTTCTAGCGTGAATTCGAGGTCTCTTGTCCCATCAAAAACTCTCTTCGGAATATTTCCTTCTCCTAGAATTATGAATTTGTAAGCTCAGATTTGAATTTAAGACTGAATAGGATTAAATTTAACTTCATTACGGCATCGGGAGGTAGTTAAACGGATTTTTGTCAAGTGATATGAAAACCAAACCTTTATTACGTTTGGAGTTTCTGTGTAACAATTATTTCGATGGAAAAGCACAGACATTCCCAGACTTGAACTTTCTAAACGTTCGCTATTTTTACCGCATTGCTTCTCTATTGAACTCACTTCCTCTACACATTGACCCCAATGCACTTCCATTGAAATCCTTCCTTGAAGTCTTTCCTTATTTTCTCTGTCACCAAACTAGCTTTTTCTTGCAGATTTTCACCGTCTTTTTTTATAAATTTAATTCTTGTTTTTGCTGGTTATATTGCTTCTATTGCAGTCGATTAGCCTCAGTAATTTATGTATTTTTACCTCTAATTCATGTATTGTTACCTCTAATTCACGTATTATTAGGTACCTCTAATTTATATATTGTTACCTCGAATTTATGTATCGTTACTTCTAATTTATGTATTGCTACCTCGAATTTATGTATTGTTACCTGGCTACAATAAAATTGCAACACTGCTGCATGTTTCTCTATCTTTAAAACAAAATATCGTTTTCTTTGTACGAAATTACAAATGTGAGTACAAGAGACTACTTCGGAACCAGAATGGATGCATTTTGGGTGAAATTTTTTCGGTTGCACTGACTCGTTGTCCTTGAAGTAATTAATTCAGAGAGGAATGGCTCAAGAAGCACATTGATAATGCTACTCTCGTGTATCCTTTGGACTCTTCGATCGACCGTTCTCCTTTTTGACTTTCATTCCCCAACCCACCCCTTCCCCCTACTCCTATGGTCATCTCTCTCTCTCTCTCTCTCACCCTTTCGTCAACTGCATGCGGATAACCTTCGACCCAGACCACGCACCAATATAGATGCTTGCTCAGAGGCTGTCAGTCGTATGTCCTTTGTTGCCATTCATCCTTTGGCTCCATTGCCTATTGAGGAATAGTGGAATGCTCCGACACTAAATACTAATACAAGAATTTATATTGAACGCCAAAAAGAGCAGTTGGTCATTTTCAAGGTAAGGTTTTTGGGTTGGATTACTATTAATAATACCACTTCTTTTTCTTCGGTGTCAGGAAGAAAGAACATTTGAGTGAAGTAAGAAAGTTAAAGAACTAACAAAGATTATAGAAGTAATTTTGCTAAAAACTTAATATGTAACTGCCATAGGAGTTTTAAAATGAAAGTTAGGTTTAAAATGAATATTTTAAAATTATGTAATGACCGCCGCGAATTATATTCTACAGAGCAGCTAGAAATTAAAAAAATATATATTTAGAAAAAGACTCTCTTATGTATACAAGATAAACTAATATCTTTACCCATCCTTTTCACCTATTCTGGCGTCCGTTTTAAAATACATCTCTTCTTCCGTTACGTAAGGTTACAATAATAATATAAATAGATAATAATTTAAGCGTCCTGTAAATGATAAAAATTATTCATCGAAACCCTTGTCACTATTTAAAAAAAAAGTGGTAAAAATAATAGCCATCCAATCTAGAAACCTTAAAATTGAACGCGATTCAGTTAAAAATGAATTAGTGATTTTTTTTCCTTCAGAAGGTATTAATAGAAGTAATTCATAAATGGCAAAGAGAAATAATATATGGAAACAAAAATTATAAAAAATGTTGAGAAATCGTATTAAAAGGCGCTAAAACTGACAATGAGAATAGAAACTATTGCGTAAGTTAAATGTGAGCACTAGGGAAAGTGACGTAGTTGGAAAGGGAAGGTAGACGGTAAAATAACTATTTGGGAAATTCACAGACGGAAGTAAAGAAAAGGGTTTCTTTTTCCCAATTGCTGTCCGTCGCTTCCTCCATAACATATCCGTGCTCTTGTGACGCATCCAGGAGGCACACAGTGACGGACGAATAGGGTTGGTCATATTTATAACAGATGGACAGATCTTTTGTCTTACTTACTTAGCTGTCGATTTTCTTGTTTATTTTCTAAATAAATATTCGTTTTTTATTATTAGATTTTTCTTTTGTAAACATGTTTTTGAGGTTATAGATTAGGTTCATAGATTTTTATGGCACAGGTAATTATTATTGGTTGCTGAAGCTTTTTTTTACAGCAAATTAACTTTGTGTAACCTGGCTTACCACATAATGAGCTCGAAGTAGTCTCTATACCCCTCTGCACTTGGGGAAGAGCGGGGGTTGCGGCCGAACCCCACGGTTATTTCTAAAAAAAATTGAAAAGATCTCTTATGTGACTCTCCAATGAAAGCTTTTATTTCGCTATCTTAACAAAATATGTTTTAAAATAATTGATGGATATGTAAAATCCACTTGTTTACGCTCACCAGACCGACGTGAAATCTGAGAGGTGTTTGGTACATACCACCAAGACACTCCGACAAGTAATGAACCTCCCCTAACCATTCCAACGTTCTTAATCCGCCCCTGGAGGCATTAGTGGTTATGGGATTGTTAACCCACCAACCTCCAGAGTCTCTAGAGGTTAAATTGGATTTTTAATCGAGCTGATAGAGAGAATAGGCTGCGGTTCAAAGACCGCTGATGAAGATTCTTGTGGGTTTTTCAATGCGACTATGGTATCGACCAGTGGCGTAACTATGGGAGGGGGGGTGGGGGTGAGGGGATAGATCCTCCCCAAAGCATCAGAGAAATGAAAAAGTTATTTTAAAATATTGCCTAGTTTTGAAATATAAGAACAGCATCTGCTTAAATTTAAATTTTTAGTGCCCAAATTATGTAAAATGTAAATTCAGGCATGTCATTTGTCAAAACTTTTCCCGCCCCAGGCCATCTCATTCCCCTCCCAGGCCATCTCATCCCGCCCTCCAGACCAACTCATCCCCCCGAAGCATATTCGTAGTTACGCCACTGGTATCGACATCGCGGGTGATTCATGATACAGTATTCTTTTTAGTAATAATAATAATAATGATAATAATAATAATTTTATTTCTGTTAGGTTACAAATGTAACACAGAAATCGTCATATATTGGACAAACAACACATGAGATAAAAACATAAAAGAGAGATGACATATATACATGTTATGGCTTGCAAGGTGTCGAGTTCTTTTTGTTAAAATATTTTTTACACAAGTCGTAGTACTCATCTAGTGAATAAATTGAATTTTGATATATAAGGGTTTTTAATTTGTGCTTGAATGAGTTGCTATTTTGGATTGCTTTAATATCTGGTGGTAGTAAGTTAAAAAGTTTGGCACCTTTATGATATGGTCCTTCACTAGCAAGTTTAGATGACCTCGGTTCAATATGTATATCATGTTTTTGTCGGGTGTTTATTTGGTGTATTTCACAGTTTAGGTCAAATAAGTTCAGATTTTTTTTGACATACATTATTAAATTAAATACATACAGGGCAGTAAGAGGCATAATTTGTAAGGATTGAAAATGTGCCCTGCATGACTCCCTATAGGGTAGATTGAGAATAGCCCTAATTGCCTGTTTTTGTAATTTAAAAATTTTATGAGATTGATGTGAGCCACCCCAGAAAATAATTCCATATGACAGTGAGTTCCATGACTAGTGTGCTTTAGCTACATTTTTAATTGTATGACCCTTGGGCAGAGTGTATATGTTTTATCACTTCAGAGGTGTAATTATAAGACTCTCAGAAATAATAGTAGATGTTGAGCATACCCAAGCCTTCATCCCAAAAATCGAACCATAACATAAGTACCATAGCATAACGAAGAACATAACATAACACAACACAGCAATAACATAACACAACCATAAGAACCATAACATAACGTAAGTAACATTTTTTTAACGTATATTAGATCTACTTAGGCTTCAATATTTTTGCGGACATTTATAATCTACTTATTAAAAATAAGAACCGTTGAAAGCCTGACCAGAAAAGACTTGAAGGCTTCAAGACGTGGTATTGGCAGTGGTTTCTGAAGATCACATGTACGGATATAGTTAAACCTTTCGTCCACGTGGGAACTATTCCGGCTGCCTCAGTAGCCTCCAGCTCACTCCCTTTTATTTCGAAGAAAAACTTTCAATCCATTGTTTGTCATAAAACATCTCTCAAACCAGTAGACAGATTTTGTTTCTTACTTAGCAGTTGATTTTTTTCATTTTATCAATAACTTTTATCAATAACTTTTGTTTATCTATTACTTCATGCTTTTGTAAACAAGTGCACCGAGGTTATTTAAAGATTTTTCCGTTGTAGGTAATTCTTATTGGTAGCTGAAGCTTTGTTTACCACAACTTGACTTCGCTAAACCTGGCTTAACACATAATGACCTCGAAGTTGAGATATTATCAAGAATGGTAACGATTAACCTAACGAACTTAACTGGAGTCCTATATCCTACTAGACGGGGCATTCCATAATTAAAGCTTACCATTGTATCGTTGATCGGTAAAGTTCTTTCTTGTGACCTGCACCGAAATCAATACAATACAATAGTGATTACCCTCACTCAATACATGTGCTTACCAGAGGCAAAATCAGGCCTTCCAAATGTGGCCGATGTACATGTATACATGATAATAATTTAATTGGTCAAATAGGAATAAATTTCAAAATGACCATAGTGCTTTTTAAAGTTCTAATTTATCAAAGCATTTCACCTATAATTGTAGGTTTCCATGGATTTGTTAAAGAAGTATTCTGACACTTCGCCCAACCTTCATGGACTTATAGCTGATGATTTGCTTAAACTGCCAGAAAAGATCCCGAGAAATGATAATTCAAATCGTAATCAAGTACGTCAGGCTCGTAATAACGGGGTCTAGATTGTACGACCCCACAAATGAGGACTTTTTTTGGGTTAATGTTGTCTACCAACCTCCGCTTACAGTTATCGTAGTACTTCCTATTCATCTATAATTATTGTCGTAACTTCTTCACATGTATTTTAAACGTAAAATATAATGCGGTGCCATTATTCAAAATTGATTAACCTAACCTTAAATTGGTCTCGGCTCCCTCAAATGTATAGCGTATCCATGCTCGCCAATGCAAGTCGAATCACATGAATTGAGGAAAAAAATCAAAGCGAAACGCATTTTAACTGGGCGCAATGCCTCCCAACATTGCTGCATGCGCAATTTCTTGGCTTCTGTCAAGGGTGGGATTTCGTTGCATCAAGCATGGAGATATCCATATGGCGCCCTGGTGCTTTTATGTTTAGCGGCGATCCAATGAGATATAATCTACATCTACATAATACCCTGCAAGCCGCCTAAAAGGCGTGTGGCAGGGGGTGTTAGGACACCAGCCGTTTACAGCTATAAAAAAAAAAAAAAAAAAAAGAAGTGCTCTAACGAGGTTGGGACAAGCGTTTATTAAAGTCCTTTATTGTTCGGGGGAAAAACGAATTTCCATATCTATCCGTTCGGCAAAAAATCTCTCTTAATTTATCGCTTCTGTCGGACCTGGAAATATAGTGAGGCTCTAAGATTATGTTCTCTGTGTCGCTCTTAAAGATATCCATTCTTAATTGTTCAAGCAATCTAAGCCTAGCGCGCAGCCTCCGAGTCTCCAACGGCTCCCAGCCTAATTCGCTTAACATCTGGGTAACACTGTCTGTACGCCCGTAGCGGTTTTTGACGAAACGCGCAGCCTTCCTTTGTATCTTATTCAGTTCGCGGATTAAGTCTTTCTGCACTGGATCCCATACACTCGCTGCATATTCAAGGTGCGGTCGGACGAGAGCGAAATAGCACCTTTCTTTTACTTTCTCATCCGAAAATCTTCCCACAATACGCTTGACAAATCCTAATTTCGATAATAATGTGTGATAGCGTCGATGATAATTGTAGAACTGCGATAATCGCACGACCCTGTGCGGGAGGTCGATCACTCATCCCATTAGCAAACTCCTTGCGCTTTACCATTCTTGTTTTTCCTCCAGTGCGCAGGCTTCGAAAGGGGAAAGTGTGCGTGGATTGGGATTCTGCATAGAAGATTCGTCGCGCATGTGTGGAAGAGGTGTGGTAGCCGAGAGGGGAAGGGTTGCGTAGCGACGGAGTGGAAGGGGAGGTAGGGAGACGTTGAATGGGCTGCTCGACCTCGTGCGAGGGAACGCAGGAGGGGAAGTAGGGAGGGGAGGTGGAGTGTGTGTAAGGCGCTGGAGGGGAGGGTGTCGGGTCTGTTCATGAATGGACTAGCGAGAGACAGGCAGGGATGGAGGGGTTGAATGGGGACGAAGTTGGAGGGGCGCCGTTTGACCGTGGTGGGATGGCGTAGACGCGCAACAGGCAGAGCAGACGCGCTCACTCTTACTCACTCCCCTTGGTCGGCAGAGGCGTGCAAATCGAGGAGCGTTGTCGGATTGGAGCGTTAAAGACAGAGGAGATAGCGGGTGGGATAGGATGCGGGTGGTTTGTTTCAGCGACCCCCGGAGAGGCCTGCTTCGTCGTCTCGGGTTTTGCGCACCGTGAGATTTCGCGGCTCTGATGGGCGGTGGGGAATATCGGCGCGGTCGGAACACTAGCTTTATCATAATTATGGTAATGCGAAATAAATCACTTCCTAACGTTCCGCAAAACTTAATTATTCCTACCCTGGGTTTCGACCTTATATAGTCACTATACTGACTATATATTAGTTGAAACAATTAACAATACATTTAGTCAAACACAAGTAACAGATCTAAGATGACAAAATGGCTGTTCCCCAGTGTAATAATTGTCATGTCTTTATTTATACTGGCCATATATAGCCATTATGATGATTATGTAGGTGGCCATATATAGCCATTATAATGAATATATACTGGCCCTATTTATTCATTATAATGAATGTATAGTAGTTAAAACCCTAGGTTGGAATAATGAAGAGTTGTGGAACATTACAAAGTGATTTATTTCGCACTATAAATATGTGGTTCCACCAAGTGAAGTCTGAACTCTTCATATATATTAATTAAGATAACACTGGGAAACAATTTTAACTTGTTTTCTTTTGATTTCAATTTTTAAGCTGCTTTCTTGTAAAATAGGAATGTTGATTTCAAAGCAGTAGTTATTTGAAATAACTTATTTCTCTTCTATCACGTCCAGTTTTTTCACTTATCCTTATATGTATCGTGTAACTGTGACCACTCTGTGCTAAATTGAGTGTCGTTCACAGGAGGCATGATTGCTCTCCAATAGGCAGAAATTTGCCTTATTAGACTGGCGCCGGGTGGATGATGCCGTAGGAGACCAGCGATAGGTGCATAGCAATCTAGTTATTCAGGAGATACTATAGAGAGACACAAGCACATAGCCCGAAATTTGCTTCATGAGGGAGTTTTGGTGTTGCGTGGGTTACCTACTGGGATATTTTTTGTCAATTCACTCGCATCTGTATTTATGCATAAATTAAATCATTCTATATTAACAGTATATGTATATTGTAAGATTTTCCTTAAAATCCCAACATTTGCAAATTTCGTATGACGTATGAGACAGAAGAGAGTAGCTTAAAAAGTTGACGTGATAGATAAAAACTGAGGTAATTTTCTCAGAGGCTAAATATTAGTCAAAAACAAGTAACAGATATAAGACAACAAAATGGATACTCCGTAAAAATTATCTTGCCTTTATAAAAACTGGCCACTTCCAAGTCTGACAGAATTCTGAATCCCTCAATCCCTGACTGACTGAATTCCTGAATCCCTGAAGGCGATGGGTGAGTTGTTCATCGAAACGTTGGAAGGAGACATGGAGGACTTCACCCGGTGCAAAACCCAAGAAATCTTTGCTTCAATTGTTCGCCGAAAAAAAAACAAAAATTATATCACCTCTGTTGGGGGCTTGTAGGGTGGTATGTATACGTACAAGTCAGTGGCGTAACTATGGGGGGTGGGGGGAGATGAGGGGATAGATCCTCCCCCCCCAAAGCTTCCAAGAATTTTTTAAAATATTTAAAACTATTGTCTAGTTTTGACATATCGATACCTCCACTGCATAAACGCTCAACAATCGCCCACCGAATCAAATATGCTCATCTAGATAGCCCTTATAATACAAGATGAGCGGATTTGATTCAGTGGGCGATTGTTCAGCGTTTATGCAGTGGAGGTATCGATATAATAACTAAATCTGCTTGAAGTTAAATTTTAAGAGCCAAAATGATGTAAAATGTATTTCTAGGCATGTCATTTTTCAAAAATTTTCCCGGAACCCCCGTTGTTGGGGAGGACCCCAGCACCTCCATCCATCCCCCCCCCCCCCCTTAAGGCCGTATCACACTAGCGACTGCGACCGCCGCTGCGACCGCGACTGCGGCTGCGGCTGCGACTACACCCCATCACACATTGCGGCCGACGCCACGATCGCGCATGCGCACGTATGAACGTTTCTGCTTGTGGCTTGTTTGTTTACGAAAGCCCAAAGAATAGATAGAGAGCAGCAATTGTTGAAAATGTTCCTAAAATATGTTAAAACGTACTTCATTTTCATTAAAAATCCGAAATTATCTCAGCGTTATCTTATAACCTTCTTGAACTTTCCTCGCTACGGTAACCAAAACAAACAAACACGTCTGCCGCCAGCGCGCGAGATTGAAATGGAGCTCTCTGATTGGCTGCGACTGCGACTGCGACTCCGAAGAATAGCCGACTGGCTATTCTTCGGAGTCGCAGTCGCAGCGTCGACTGCCTCGCTCTGATTGGTCGACGGGCCAGTCGCAGTCGCGGTCGCAGCCGCAGCGCCGGCCGCAGTCGCTAGTGTGATACGGCCTTTACGAAGCATATTCCTAGTTACTCCACTGGTACACGTAAGAGAAAGACGCGATGAAGCTGCTACGGCTACCTGAAGGGTTTTTATTAAATTTTGATCGTTAAATGTTTAAATCTTCATCCACCAATGTGATTAGGATGCAAATGTAGACGGGGATCGTCAAAATGCTAGCGGAGGAGAGCGACGCGTGGGGCAGCGAAGACAAGAGACAATCGGCCCAGTTCCACTCCCTCCCAGCCCTCATTCCCCCCTTCCTATTTCCCCACCCAAAATTGTTCTCTCCTCCTCTAGCATTAGCCTGTCCTCTTTTGCATATACACTATAGCCCTACCCTTTTCCATTCACTACATCCAACTTCCACTATACTACGCCTGAATCGGTTGAATTTATGTACTGTCTGTAAAAAAAGCAAGACACCTGAGTTAGAGGATCTCTATCGTCTAAACGAAGCCATCAATGTCATTAAAATCAAAAGCATATGAGAGACCGCTTATTTATACGCTGGGTCATATTATTGTTTTATCATTAATTTTCCCCAGAAAAAGCACCTTTGTGGTCTTTGACGACAAGGAATATTCAGCAATTAACCATGAACGATCGCAAATACCAATGGCCTGGATATGAATTACCCACGCCGGACTCGAACCCGAAACCTTCGGTTTGGTTGGCGAGATCTCTACCTCGCCGCCACCGAGGCCGACGAGTACACTTTTATAAATCATCTGCTGCGTAGTAGTTCTTGTGCTTAATTTTTTTCTCGAAAAAAATTCCCCAAAGCACTTAATAACCGTTGGCAAGTTTTGCCTTTGAATGAATGTGCACGTTTTTTTTGTCATTCTGCGTAATATTTTTATGGTCGTGTGGTGCGCATGTCCTCTTGCATCCTTAAAGGATGTTTCTTAACATCCCTTGCATTCCTAACAGCACGCAATGCGTGTTCTAGCTTCATAGGCAGATTGCCTTCATAAGAAGGATATAGATCTATTCGATAGCATATGTGTGATATCATATATGACTCATATGTAACGTACATGTTGTGTAGTGCACGTTCGTGAAGGTAAATTTTAATCCTCTGGTTCATGTTGTTGATGGTTCATCCCCGGCCAAACACCTCTGTAGGTGGCTTGCAATGTAATATGTAGATGTATATGATTGGTCATTTCCTGCCAAAACAACCGAGAATTGGTTGGCAGGGTAATATGTAGCAATAGATGCACTTAAAATCGCTTCGCCAAATTTTGAGCGCTCGCCATTCCCTTAGTTTTCGCACCCACAACATGCAGCTTTGATAAAATAAAGCTATATGTATTCACAATTGTTTGCGGGAAACAATTATTTATACGACTAAAATTAATGAAGTTGTTGTAAAGCAAGAAATTCACTTCTTTTTTCATATTGTTTTATAATTCCACCGTTACTCTTGTGTCTATTGTCAATGAACAGCTTGTAAATTGATATTATGTTCTGAAGAAGTTTATACTCCTAGAAAAAATAAATAAATTTGTTATCATATTATGAATATGCACGAATATTTTGCTAATATGCATAATATTTCTATGACTGTGCGATGTGCATGTGGCGGTCCTCTTGCATACTGCATGTTGGTGATCGGTCACCCACTGTCAAACACACTAGAGGTGGCTCGCAGGGTATTACGCAGATGTATATTATATTAGACTTAAAGTATATAGTTCATTGGTATAAAGGTCAAGTGCTTTTTTAGCGTTTTTTGTCATAATTTGGCATTGTCTTGTATATGCGTATAAACAGTTTAAATATAACTTTCTTAAACTTTTCATGTAACTTGATTATTTTTCATTACGATGAGAGTATAGGAATTTCAAAATATCTTTTGCGCCCTCCCCCCTGAAGGTTTTCTGTATTCGCTACTGAATAACTCTATGATATTAAACAGCGCAAACCTCTGCTATTTTTTACAACTTCTAAACGGTCGTCAATGGGTACCCACATGTATATTCCCTTGACCCTTTCCCGACCAGTCGCTTTCTCCTCTTCTCCGTGGGAGGGAGCGACCTTCGTAGTTGGGCCAAACTCTATAGTGTTCTCATTCCTCCCTTTTCTTTTGCCTTGCGAAACCAGTCGCCCTTCTTCGTCCTTCTCCCGTTTTCCTCCCCGCCCCCTATCGCTCTGCCATGCCCACCACATGCTGAAACCCTTCATTCGGGCCCCCTCGCCCATCCACCAATGCTCAACAGCCGAAAGCCTTCCGAAATACTGGGTCTTTCCCCTTCTCGTACCTCCTGCAATTGACAAATCTTTTGTCCTTAAAAAAAAAAAAAGATCAAGCATTAGCGCTCCTACCGAAAACGTGTGATGGGAATCTTTATGCCCCGTTCACACTACGTCCTTTTTACGCCGGTTAGCCCCGACCATGGTTACAAAACGAGGTGTGAACGCAAGTTCCCGTTAACCGTGGTTGGGATTCTGACCACCGTTTTCCGACCATGGTTGGCGGTAGTTCATGCGTGTGTGAACGCAAGTTGGTTAAAAGCTGGTTAGAAAAAGAAGAAGGCGAAGCAGCAACGAAGTGGGATAGGAGGAAAGAAAACAGAAAATAAAGTTTCGAAGAGGAGACGGCCGTTATTGGTGAATTATATTCGTCAGAATTAATTCAAAGGAAAGTGCTATTGATTCATTCCGTAATGTGTTGTATAGTATGAGATTTTAAACCTGATTTAAGTTATGCGATATACTTTATAGTTCGTAGTGAATTAGCTATTAGCTCGTATTGTATTGTTACGGACAGATTGAATAATCTATATTAATATTTTGCTAGAATTAAGTAAAATGTGCGAAACTACCATAATAAAAATCCGAAGGTCACAATGATTTTAATGTTTTGGTAAGAGTTCTTTGTCCCAGTTTGAAAAAGATCACTTATGTTCATCCTTGAACAAAAGTTCTTCCCATATCAACATGAAGTATCAGGCTAACGGCTAGTCAGATGTAACGATAGAAAATAAATTTAGAAACGTCGGGTGATACCACATATCGCAAAAATTACCACGTTCTCTCTCTTATTTCATAAGTTAAAGTTCAACAATCGTCACATTTCTGCAAGTTATTCGTCCACATTTGAAGAAGAGGTAATAGAGTTTTAATTTACGGTATAGCATCAGATTGGATCATGTCCTTTGTCAAAGTCAGAGAACAATAATAGCTAAGAATGTAATGCAGCGAAAAGTGTATCTCTATCCCAAATCACAAGTGTCTCAAATTGAGGCTCAAGTCTCAAGATTAGGTCCTCGATTTTCTTCACCTACATCAATGATTTGTCGACACATCCGAATCAAGGGCAAGTAGTAGTATATGTTGTTGATATCAACCTAATTATCAGTAATATTCGCTTTCATTCGTATTAAATAGAGCAGTAGAAGAATGCAAGCCACACTATGGATGAAATGATTAGTTGGACGAACACATTTGAATTACCTTCTACGTAGCAAGGAACAATGATTGTCGACGCTGGAATGCAATTTTTAATTCATAAGCCGCTCATAATATGCACATATGTTTAAATTCATCATCAATATCATTGCAATTAACACAAGAACTTTTCCCTGCACATTCTATATTTCCTTCCAACAAGTTATTCGCTCTTGTCAATTCATTTTTCACTTGGAATTACTCTACCACTCATCAGATGTCGCCAGGGTCTAACCATGGTTGAGTGTGAACGCGCGTTGGTTCTGACGTCATCTTACGCTGGTTAAGAAAGATGGTAATGTGAACGGGGCATTACAGGAGTATAGAGCAAAATATGGGCTATTTTGACTTACAATTAGCTAATTCGGGGAAGAGTTTTTCTTCGACGACGTGGAGCATTCATCGTTATAAATTTTGCGGGTACTCGTCATGTTGATTAAAAACTGTCGGGTTTTGTGGTACCAACGTTTCCCGACCGATGGTAGTCGTTTTCTCAAGGAATCTTCCTTGAGAAAGCGCCCAGCATCGGTCGGGAAACGTTAGGGCCACCCGAAAATTGAAGTGGCGACATAACCCGAAAATTTTTAATTAACATGACGTGAAGAATATCGATTTTTTGCTTTCTTGGCGAATTGACGGCGTGAAAAGTCCTCGGCCAGGAACTGCATTACTGCCATTAGGGGCGGTATTCTCTACCCGGTGGCGATCCCGAGATGTCTTCACGTGAAGAATATTCTTCGTTTACCGTCACACTATGGTAGAAGGAATGACGAGAAGAAATGAAATAAAATAGACTGCAAAACAGAGTGATTTAAAATGCAATTCTTTCCTCGTTCTATCAGCATAAAGTGCATGTTATGCCCATACGAGAAATCTTGATCGGAGGTTACCGAATGGGATATAACGAGCCCGCGACATGAAGGGATACAAACTTTAAAATTGCCAAAATCGTTTAGCTGATTACATTGAAATTTGTCATTTATATTCTCAGAATAAACTGACCTCGTAGATAAACACGGATGGGAATCTCTATCAGACCGTAGATTGAAAAATAGACTAAACCCATTAGATCTACATCTACATAATACCCTGCTAGCCACCTCTAGGGTGTTTGGCAGGGGGTGATCGATCACCAGCATGCAATTGGACTCCCACGTGCGCACCACACAGTCCAAAAAACGTCACGCATAGTAACAATTTATACTACCATATGCTGTTAGAAATAATAGTAAAATTGAGAAGCATTCATTAAGTTTTACATAGGTTAGTAGGCTACACTACAAGTCATCTAATCTATTTATGAGTTATATCGCTGCCGTTATAATCTCTTGTTGATCGTGGAAAAAAAGACATTCTGAATCTGTCTATTATACAGTCCATCTCTCTTATTTTATTTATATGATCTGATCTTCTGAAGTATGTTGGCGTCCGTAAGATATGGCTAACTTCGTTAGAAAATACACTGCTCTTAAATTTATCTAAAATGTTTAGTCTATTTTTAAATCTACGGGTTGACAGAGATTCCCATCCGAGTTTATCGAAGAGGTGAGTTACACGAGCATGACTATCGTAAGGACCTTTCACGTACCAGGCAGCTCTTAAGAATATCTTTTTTCCACGATCAATAAGAGACTATAACGGCAGCGTTAGAACTCACAAATATATTGGATGACTTGTATTGTAGCCTACTAACTTTTATGCACCTTAATGCATGTTTCTGATTTTTTTATTATTCCTAACAACATGTTTTGGGTTTCTAGCTTTATTGGTACAAAACCTTAATGAGTAGTTGGCAATTTTTTTCCCTTGAATGAATGTGGTAGCATAATTTTTTTGTATGCGTAACGTTTTTTGTACCATGTAGTGCACATGTGGGAATCCTCTTGCATGCTGGTGATTGATTACCCCCTGCCAAACACCCTAGAGGTGGCTCGCAGGGTATTATGTAGATGTAGATGAATAAGGAAAATAGAAAAAAAGAGATCTGTGAACACAAAGAAGAGGACGGCTGAACATTATTGGCCATATCATGGCACGTTATGGTACCATAGAATACTGAAATATTATTCTAATACTTGGTATATCATTCTGGCATGTGGGACTATAATAAAATAGGGCTAACAGTTCAATTAACAGAGTTCACCGTAGGGCGAGCAGATTCACGAAGAGTTGTTACGATAAAAAGTGTATTGTTTCCAATTTGTAAGACCAGTTAGGAAGGGAACATTTACAGGAGTATAAATCAGAGTTGAGGTCAAATTTACTAAGTAAATTTGTAGATGATTTTTTCTCAAACGACGTGAAGATTGTTCTTCGTTTACCGTCACTTAGGTGGAATTGCGAGAAAAAATAAAGGAGATGGGTTGCAAAGCAGGGAGATTTAAAATATCATTCTTTCCTCGTACTGTCAGCGATTGCAACGGTGTCATGATGAATAAAATTAATGGCGTCAATCGCTGGGACGACTTATAGCGTGATATCTTATCCCATTGTTCTAATCATGCATGAAATTACTATATGAATAACTAACCGTCGCGACGGCAAGTTTTGCCTTTGCTTGAATGTGCACGTATTTTTTTGTTATTATATGAACGTGGACACTGAGGAAAGAAGACGAGCGAAGATTGGAGGCATTCGAGATGTGGGTATGGAGAAGAATGGAGAGGGTGAAATGGACGGAGAGGAAAAGGAACGACGAAGTGCTGGACATGGTGCGTGAGGAGAGGCAGCTTTTAGATGAGATACGGAGGAGACAGAAGGCATGATGGATGGAGTTAGTGCTTAGCGGGGAGGGGATGTTTGAAAATGGTGTTAGAGGGCAGAATGTTAGGGAAACGAGGGAGGGGAAGGAAAATAATAGGATATTTAGATAGATTGAAAGGGATTAGGCCTTACATTGAATTAAAGAAAGCAGTGCTGGAGGGAAAGGGAGGCTTTCATATCACTTCTTGAATACTCCATGGAAACCTACCTTAATCGGTAGAATACTATAATAATCATATGTGATAATATTTTGACCGTGTAATGTGCGTTTGGGTATCCTTTTACCTAATAGTGGTCGGTCACCCTCTGCCTAAGACCTTAGAATTTGATCGTAGGATATTAGGTAGAAGTAGGTTCTCGTAGGTAGGTAATCTCTCCACTTTTTTCCCACTTTTTCGTCATCTCCCGGATCGCAACTGGAACTCTATCAGTATTTAATTTATCACTCACTTTGAACTCTAGTATGGATAGGTTAGGTTAAAATCACCCATACCAAAGTCATGCGATACCTTACGTCCAGGGCAAGTGGTTTAGTTCTTTTACCAAACCCACCTCGCGCTTCCAGGACTTTTGTTTGGGGATGTTTCAAGGGTTCACCCAGGATTTGTACTAGAACCCTCTTATTATTGTAATGCTCTACTCCGTAGGCTTATTTTCGTAATTTAAGTAAATTCCTCGATATAATTAGCAGATTGCGAAAATTAAGACAATAGCAAAAATCCACGTGGGTCGGGCAAGAAATATAACCAGAATTGCCCACACAGTTCTGAGAAATCTGGCTAGATATGACTACTAGGATATCCAGAAACAAAATGCCATGGATCGCTTAGAAGGACAAAAGGTCCGATACTATTATGCATGATAAAAATAAATATTCAGCAGCAGGGCCGGATTAACCGTAAGGCAAAATAGGCACGTTCCTAGGAGCGCCTTGAATTACCTCATGCGAGTGGCTATGCTTTATCATAAAAATCGGGGAGGAGGTGGCTCAAGTGAGGAGGGGCGCTCAATGGAGAGGTGCCTATAGCGTAACTTTGGGTAAATCCGGCCCTTTTCAGTTGTAATCTCCACAATATTTACGATGCCGAACATGACTTCGAAACAACATGCGTCAACATCAAGACCGTGATTTTCATCAGTATTTTGTGGGAGTTAGAAAGGAGTTATCTTATGGCATGGATGCTACCAAGGTTTTACTTAGATCATTCACCCCAAATCCTGGAGATCCTGATTCGTATCCAGGCGTAGTCAGATGAGTTGTCATCAATGGAATTTCCGCTCCTCGAAATCATTTGCAGATGACAAGGTAATGGTTTACCATGGACTAGCCAGCGATCTTTCCCTGAAAGTGATAGGAAATTCTTTGGCTGTCGCAGGGTAATCATCATCGTGATGAGTCATCAACCCGAAGATTGTTTTGACGCATCTCTCTATTCCAGTCTCCTATCTGCCAAGATTTTCATATTTACGTATTTCTTATCTTCTATATCCTTGATAAATTGTCCTATGTAACTCATTCGGGACTGTCGTTTGCCTATTTTCTCATCTACTTGTGCTCGACAATTGTCTACATGAGACCTATTTGTCTCATGATGTAAGCGATTAAGAAATTCTTCTTCTTCTTCCTTCCAGGATTAGGCTAATAAGCCTGTTCAGGCTCCACATTACCATCTTTTTCTTGGTCTTCCTATAATTCTCTTGCCAAATGGTTGACATTACATTGCTTGTTTTGCAATTCTTTCATTTGGCATTCGAAGTATATGTTCCTTCCATCTGTGTTTGTAGTCTTGCAGTTTATCAGTAACTGCCTGGACACCCAGTTCGTCTCTTATTTGAGTGTTTCTTAATGTATCCAATCTTGTGCAGCCTTTCACTGCAATTTTCATTTTATCTTAAAATTTAATTTCCGGTGATTCTATTCTATCCTCTATATTCCGATGATTAAGATGTTCCGACTTCTTATTATGGTTCTTAGAACATTCACTTACCTCCAACCTCTCCTAGCACTTCCTTATTATTATCGCGGTCGATCAAGTTTATCGGTTACATCGAATTCGACCTTACCCTTTCGCGCCGATGAAAAAATTGCAGATTCTGTGCAAAGGTTTTGGGCACTTTTTCAACGACCCATCATTGCCACTGAATATCTGCCATATCCAGTGGAAGATCTTGGGGGGAGGGGCTAAAGCCCCCCCTTGGGTATTCAATTTACACTAGATAGAATGGTACTTTTTTTCAACCTCCACTACTGCTGGAATTTTAACCCCCACTTAGCCCCCCACCCTTGTCACTATCCTGGATCCCCCACTGTTCATATCCTCTTTTTTATCCATGCTTATGTAACTAGTGATGACAAGTGCTATGATTGGATGCAGGGGACAAATTTAATGGAGTTTTAATGTATAAAGGTGTCACTTTAAACGCTGAAGAATGATGGAGTGTTCTCTTTAAAAAATCTAAAAATAACATAAATGGGCCAGGACGATTAAAACGAGACAGCATGTAAGCGAAGAGAGGTACTTAGGAAAGGCGCATGGAAGCGAGCTGCACGAACTACTAAGTTTCGAATTTAACAGAGATTTGCGTTGTTCACAACATCCATAATTTTTGTCGTATAAACAATTTGTTTTCTGAAAATTGTCAATAAACTCGCTTTCATGTATCAAGATTCCAAGTTATTAGAACGAAAACTACGGGAATACCAAGTGCTCAAAGTTGGGCAACTTGATGCACTATTAAAAAATAAAAAAAAATAAAATTAAAATTAAAACTAAAATTTGAGCAACTTGATTTTACCCGCAAAAAACGGGCACTCTTATTAGAAAAAAATGGTACTAGAAATACGATGTGGTGGAAAATTTTTAAAGTAAAAGATCCAGCGTAGAAATAAATTCTCTATCGTCTGCTTTCTGCTGCATTGAAATTGATTAGGTAATTAGTTTAGACGATAGAGCCCCTCAAACTCCAGTGTTTTGCTTTTTTTACGGGCAGTAGGTTAGTTGACTCTACGACCTTAGGTTTCGACGTGGCACGTCATAATCACGTGGTCACACAGGATCCTAGGTCGTACGGTTTTTTATTGTGCCTTACATACTTCTATATTCTATAACGCATATTTATGAAATTTCCTAGCATTTCTCACTACATGTTTTGCATGGTCTTGCTTCGTGGGCATATTGCCTTCATTACTACGATATAGATTAATCCAGTATCTTATGTGCCATATCAAGCGTACTTGCTGTGTAGTGATTTTAGTTGAAGAAAATTTTGATCCTCTGGTGCATGTCGGTGATGGTTCACCCCCTGCCAAACACCTTTTGCTGGTTTGAGGGTAATAAGTAGACGTGGATGAATAGCGAGTCGCGACTCCGCATGGTTTGATTGGAAATTGCTGACCCTTGCGTGCAAACAAATTTTTGGCATGGGGTGTTTTTTTTGGAACTTTAATAGCTGGAAATGGGCGTGGTTGAAGATTAGTTTCATTCCATAGGAATTTCTATGCATCAAAATATCATCTTTAACCGTCCCTAATATCCTGCAACTATAATACATCAAAGGTCCTGTTAGTACGGTTATTGGATTAGATCATCTGGGCATTTAAACCCACGACGAATGGGATGCTCTGGTTCATGTGCCTCTTTAGTTTAGGCATAATGTGATAATAATAACAATAGATGTTTTTATTCGAGCGAGGTTGAGACTAATAAGTCACTTCTTCCACCTATCCCCTCGTTAGTGTTAATGAAAGCATATTTAAAACGGTAAATAAACGTTTAAAATGCAAAAATATACAATATTCACTATTAGTGAAATATCAGACAAGATAAACAAGTGTATGTGGAAATTTTGTGGAAGTAAAAAATTCTGTTCGTGGGAATAAAGATGAGGATAAGGGAGTAGTATCCTTCAGAGAAAAAACCCACTGCAGGGAAACGCCCACACAATAAGGGGGGCGTGAAAAATCCACGAAAACCTGCTGAGTGAAAACTAATGTCATGTTACATGTGATAGGTAGATCCAAAGAGATTTTAACTCTTAAGATAATTTATTTTTCATAATTATGAAAGCCTGTGTTCTAGTTAAACAATAACGGGTTTTATTTTTTTAAATTTATCCTGTGTAACGAAAAAGTTTACTTTCTTTGAAACTTATAGAATGCATCAAAAAAATATTGAAGAAATCTTCTCTAATTCTCAATAAATCAATTAGAACTTATCGATTGTGACCCAAACACCTGATATAAACAAAAGCCGCTATACTTGAATTTGACAAAACTTTCACGGTCCATATGTTATCAATTGATAAAAACTAGAGATGTGCGAATAGTATCCGCGAATACTCGAATACCTCGAATAATAGAAAGTATTCGATATTCGAGATCTCGAATAGTTATGCCAAAGGTACCGTCTCGAATACCTCGAATACTTTGAATTTCGCGTCATACACTGTCGCTCGCACGTCGTTGGTAGTTGACTCGGAAAAATGAGAACTCGTCTAGTGCATGCAGCGCCGTTTTAGGCAAGCTGACGAAATACATCAAATTCACGGGTTTGAGCGGTGAAAAGAGTTCGACGTGGGGAACCGAAATTGATCGGATGAAAAAAATCCGAGGTGTCCCCTATCAGGAGAACCTCAGTTCCGTGGGATAGCGACATTGGCGCATTTCCCACGATCCGCTATCCCCATCCATTCAGCGTTCGCCCCCCCCCCCTCTCAGACGATTTCCTCTTCCCCGAAAACAAAAAAAAGGTCCCGGCTCGTGCAGGGATCATATTACGAAGACCTCAGCTTTGAAAAAAATATCAAGTTACCGGAAAATAATAGAATCGTGTTTCACCCTTCCCTCTTTCTCCCCACTGACCATTTTCCCGCATCCATCTTATGATAAAATGAGAGGAGGTGTTTGCCGTGTGTCCTTTGTGGCTAATAATGACAAGCACTTATTTTGAATCTTCCCCAGGAGATGAAACTACCATAGGGAGGAACTCAGTGCCGTGGGATAGTGACATTGGCGCATTTCCCACGATCTGCTATCCCCCTCCATTCAGCATTCGCCTCACCCACTCTTGACGATTTCCTCTTCTCCGAAATCAAACAAAAGATCCCAGCTCGCGCAGGGATTGTATTACAAAAACCTTAGCTTCAAAAAATATCAAGTTACGCGAGAAAAATAGAAACGTGTATCGCACCCATTCCCTTTTCTCACCCACTGACCTTTTTCTACCTACCTGCTTCGAATTTCCCCCTTTCTCGAGGTCAACTGCTGCATGAGTCATCTACTAGCCCGAAAGGTGTCTAACAATGACTTTCGGCAATTGTTATTACACCTTTATTGGATTGAAATATTAGTAATGTGCGCGTAATTTAAAAAAGAATGAGACCAAACACGACATATTTCTGACTTTATTTAAGCATTTTGCGCAAGAAAATAAATACCGGGAAGAAGAAGAAATACGACGGAGGCGTAATGCTCAAATAGGGTGGTTTCCTATTATTTTTTATTGCCTAAATCGAAATATTAATACTCCTGAAGTACGTATTTAACGCTTTTAGAGTTTTATAAGACGATATCTATTTTTCGCGATTAAATTAAAAGTGAAAATTTTCAAGCGCGCGAATACGCGACGGGTAAGTATGAATGCCGGGAAAAACTCCGCGTGACGTCGTTCTGGTTCCCGCTGCCGCAAGTGAGGTGACCTTGGGGCGAGGCTCTGAGCGCTATTACGACGCAGGATGCTAGCAGGTAGCCGAGTACCATGCTAGCTGGTAGCGCTTGGCTTAAATAAGGATTATTAATACCTTATCAATCAGACTGTGTGATTATTAAGACATGTTTCCCTGAGCTCTGTGCCTCATGCATGCATTGGTAACCTCAGACGATGTAAAACTCCGATCCTCTCGTGTAGAAACTAGGTCCCTGTGATGTCACGTGGAGTGGCATCGCATAGGCGCCAATCTGGCCTTTTTCAAATGAGGTAAAATTGAACATTGCCATTAGTCTAAACCGGTATTTCTAGAACGAAATAATTTGTATATTATGAATACACTAATGGTGGGTAACGAATCACAATCAATACCTTTCGTTTTCTTTAATGAAGGAAACTACCCTATTGTTTTCATAAAATTAAAATATTCCATTAATCAGCTAAATTCCTGTTTGAATCCTTTAAAGGCAATCACAATTACTCGCCAAAATCTTGGGTTTCCTGCTGCATAGGCGACCTAGTCAAACATTTTCACATTCATCGTTTAGTATTCGAGGTATTCGAAATTCGAGGTATTCGAATATTCGAGCAATGATTTAATATTCGAATTCGATATTCGAATTCGAGAAATCTACTATTCGACCCATCCCTAATAAAAACCTTTGTGTTAACCCACGTCTTGTGTCTTCAAAGTCATCAACGTTTCTTCCCCTCTGCCAGGAACTGTTCGGGACTAGTGTGACATTATAGTCTGTCCAAACAGGGGAGGTAGGTAAGGGAATGAGGCACCGCTCGAGAGCCTAACAATAGCCGCGTACCTGCTGTCCGCCAAGCAGTAGCCGAGGTCCGGGTGATCTCGTGTCCTTTAACGAGTCGCGAATCGTACTCCAGTCTGAAAAATTATCACATAATAGCAAGCGTAATTTGCTATTTTTTATTGCAGTTTTGATTTCTACGTTGATTTCATGAACAAAGAGTCTAAAAACGACGGAGTTGTGTCAATTAGTCACGTAAAACTTAGTGGTTACAAAAAATTGTATTTAGTTTTTTTTTTTAAGTGTCGTCTTCCGTGTTTGGTCAGAATATTGTCCTGAAGAGAGGAAGAAACGTTGACGATTTTTAAGACACAAGACGCGGGCTAACCCAAAAGTTTTCTCTCTTGACAGCCGCCATATTTGTTTCGTAAGGGGTTCCTCCCATGGCTTGCCCCACTTTACCTAACAGGCATCTAAGGTCTTCGCCGATTGGCTGATTTTTTCAACGCCCAAATGAGGTAACTCCGCGATCTTACTATATAAATGCCTCGTTTGCCGCTCCGCTTTTTCTGCAAAGTCGCACGTATTTTCTGACTCGCTCTCACATGGCCCGTCACCAGTGGCACATCGTGTCGTGGACCCTGTCCTTCCCATTCATTCCCAGCACTTCGCCCTCATCTAACTGTCCTCATCAGTGTCTTTCACATCTCTCGCCTGCGGGTTGCTATGTTTTATGAAAGGTGCAGGTGCTCTCAATCCTATAATTTGATCCCTCTCTTTTCCTTTTCCCGTGTCAGTGTCTTGAAAATTCCTCGTTAAAGGACGTAATGAATGGAGTGACAGGCCAAGCGTTGGGCACACAATTTCGATGCGGGAGTCTGATAAAGAACTTCTGAGAATATATATCTCATAACGGTCGTCCTTTTCCCATTCATCTGTTAGTGATAGTTGCGCAGCTACGTTTTCTACGCCAGGAATTCTTGACGTAACTTGCGATTCGTTGAATTGGGTACGTGGAAGCTCTCTGCTTACCTCTCAATGGAAAGTGTATAGTTATATTTCTAGCTTGAGAAACTACGAAAGTTGTCAAATATTACATGCTCCGAAGTGTTTCAGGCTTTCCTGATGGATTATACTCATGAAGGTATCTCGGGTAACTTCCCGGGTCAGATGATTCACCTCCTCCGACGTTTCGACTAAAGATTTAATTGAGGAATCTTCATGAGTATTATACGTTCCATTCTCGTATTAAATTTTCTCTTTGGTAAAATCCTTCATACCCTGCTCTATAGGGCAATTACTATTAATTTGATAATTCCATCCATCTATTGTATTAGTATCCAATCAATATTATATCTACTACCATGCCTTGAATGGAGGTATCATTACATATCTGCGCTTGATACGTGTAAACCTATGACTAACATCTACATTTCAAGCTCAGTCTACTTCGAAGAAAAAGCTGTTTTAATGTTAATAATTTTTCATATGCTTTTTAATTAGCGGGGAAAACTATCATCCAATAACTTAACCTAATGACCATTCCAAAAATAAAAGCTATGGAAATTCGCATCACTCTCACTCTGTTAGTGCTACCCTCTAAAGATTAGTTCGAATGGAAAAAAATTGCAAATAAAGTCAGTGAATATAACGAAAATCGTATTATTATTATAGTATTCTACCGATTAAGGTAGGTTTTCATGGAATACTGAAGAAATAATCTGTGAACCCCTTTCCTTCCAGTACTGCCTTCTTCAATTTACTTTACGACCTACTCCCTTTCAATCTATCTAAAAATACTATTCTCTTCCTTCCCCTCCCTCGTTTACCTAACATTCTACCCTCTAACGCCGTTTTCAACGAAAATCGTATATGTATCTGTTTTCAATAGTATTTAATAATTTAAATTCATTATTGTCCCATGTTTGCGTCCACGGGCTCATTCGAGCCCTAATCCTTTTCCTTCCTCAAGGCCACCTAGTTCATGGCGTCGGAGACATCATACTTTGCCTACACTAAATATAATCATCTCGAAATATGAGAGGATCTTTGGTGGAAAGTGCAAGTGTCTCTAGTCTTTTTTTATGGGAATCAGCTGTGGGAAGGGGAGATTTACCCTCTGCCGACAGTGTAACATCGCGGGGAAATATTTGCGTCGCCATAGCGACGGCGCGACAGCCAATGGGCGGTGCGCGCGCGGCTCGCGACTGCTGCGGAACACATGTTTTTCGCGCGCGGAGATATTGGAGGAGGAGGTTACGTGGCGCTGTACTTGCAAAGTGGAAGGGGGTTTTGGACGGGCGAAATGATAACTCCGGTTCTTGAATAAAATCCGCGCAAAAAAACGCGACGTCGTCGCGTGAACGACATCGCAGTGGGAGGCAGCACGTGGCCCGCGGGTGTGGAAGCGGCTGCGGACAGAGGCGGGTGCCGCAGGGGTACGGAAGGGGGAGCGAAACCCTCGGGAGGCCGTGGTGTGCTGCCGGCCAGCCATTGTGGAGTTGGAGGGAAAAAGGTGGTGTGTGTCGCATTGACGGCGCACGGCCGCGCGACACGTGGCTTTCGCAGGGGGTTGAGAAATATGGTATTGCGGACGGACTCAGCTTCCACCGGGAACTGCGATCCCAATCAGGGAGCGAACGGACCAAATAGAACCTAAATTTCGATTCGTTTGAGACGTTTTCAGACAACCACATATATTTACATAGGCTCTAAACTCTTCAGGGACACGCCTATAGTGAAAATATTGTTTTACGGATTGTCAAGTAAGAAAAAAATGGCGAAAATTAGGTAAAATCCACATTGCATATAAGTAAAACGTAGAAGACGCCGATCATTTTATTTAGAAACATCGGAATAAACTTATGTGTGTGAAATTATTGGCATGCCTTCATTTTAGGAATTTGTAATGTTCAAACCGACAATATTGAAAATATAGGTATTTGTGAAGATCTAATTTTTAATTGTATTTTTATACCAGGAGTTGCTCAATTATCGAATAATTCGAACTCTTCGATTTTCTCTTTACCTTCTACCAGTGGCGGATCCAGGATAGGGACAAAGGGGGAGGGGGTCGAAGCTAATCTCCCAGCAGTAGTGGGGGTCGAACAAAGTTCCTATTTTATGTAGTGTAAATAGGATACCCTTCACTGGATCCGCCACTGCCTTCTAACCTCCTCAGTCCCGCGACATCATTCATTTTGGTCTGAATTTCATGTCTTCTGTTTAATGGTGTTAACAAATAACATAAGCTATTTATGTGATTCTTTGTGATGCTATCATCTGTCAGGAAGCACTGAAAAAGTTGCAATAACGACACTTTACTCAAAATTAGCCAAACGGTAAAAAATTGAAACGTATTGGATACAATACGCCAGGACCGAGGAGGCTAAGTTTTACTTTTATGCAATGTGGTTTTACCTTCTTTTCGCCAAAATAATTTTTTCTGAGTAATCTGTAATACAATATTATAATTATAGGCTTGAACCTGAAAATGTTAGAGCCTTTGTAAATGTATCTCTATTTGATACCGTCTCAATGGGAAAACGCAATAGTAGTATTACCCCATGATGGTCCCACTGGTGCAAAAGATAGGAGCTCTGAGGCTCTCGCCGTTCATACAACGAGGGGCAAGGCATCGTCCATTGAGAAAAAGATCCCGCGATACGTCTCAAGCGTACATGAATGAAGACGTTAAGCCCGCCCGCACCTCCATCTCCCACACAAACGAGTATGCATTCCCTGCCTGCCCACCCTACTGTTTGTGTTCTCCAATGACGCCTCACTCTCCTTCTTCGTCTCCATTGGAGACGCTCCAAATTCTCCCACAACCACAGAGGAACCGCGGCACAATGGAAAGATCTCAGCTTTGAAATACCATTCCCAGCCACTGGAGCGGGCGGCTGTTCGCTAAGATCGCTCACCTCTTCACACACCCTGGAAGGAATCTCTATTGGGGATGGGCCATGCAGGCGAAATTCATGAACTAATACCGAAGTATTTCTCGATTAAAGCTCTCGGGCTCAAGGTGATCAAAGAGAGGCATACGGGTGTATGCCGCGTGATGTATCGGAACTGCCCCGACGTTTCGTGACCGACTGCTGGTCACTTCTTCAAGGGATTTCACCATTTTCTTGAAGAAGTGACCAGCAGTCGGTCAAGAAACGTCGGAGCAATTTCCGATTCATCACGCGGAATACACCCGTATGTCTCTCTTTAATTACTTCCAAAGTAGCTAACGATAGAATTATCCTGGACATGCGACCAACGGACGTTCATCATCATCATCACTGGTCAACAATCCTAAGATTGGTTTGACGCAGCTCTCCACTCAATTCTCCTATCAGCTAATCTCTTCACGCCTACGTAATTCTTCTCTTTCACGTACATCTTTACCTGTTTCATGTTTATCATTCGATGTCTTCCTTTTCCGTTCTTGCCATCTACATGTCCCTCGACGATTGTCTTCATCAGGTCACCATGTCTCAAGATATTGCCTATTAGGTGGCTCTGTCTTCTTATCAAGGTTTTCATGAGGCTTGTCTTTTCTCCTAATCCTCTTAGGTCTTCCTCATTACTTACTCGGTCGATCTGTTTGATCCTTATCATTATTATGTATCACCACATTTCGAAGGCCTCTACCCTTGATTCATCCGCGGCTGTCATAGTCCATGTCTCACTTCCGTATAGAAGCAAACTCCAAATGCGAGTTCTGATAAACTGTTTCCTTAGAGTTTATTTAGTGTTTTAGTGTGAAATGCTCATTTGCGACGAGACCTTTCGATTCCTATCCACGCGCTATCTGCTGCCTAGTTGAACATTTGAAGAACTCTTTCATATCGTTTAGTCGCGAATACAATGGCCGATGGTGGCGGTGAATTCAATTTCAGCTATGGCCTCCATAACGAGGCGGTAAAATAAATTGGTATAGCATAGCAGCCTTTGATTGATGGCCCGAAACCGTTCAACTCCGATCAAGTAATTAATAACATGCGATGTAATTGATAGCTCGTCGGCTGGTATATGCTCCAGACAAGTCACTTTCCGATCTTTTCAGCGAGGGATGCTGAGGGATGAATGCTTCATAATGCTAAATCACGAATGGGCTTAAACAAGGCATAAACATGCCGTTGACGTCGTTGGACGGTCCGTGAAAGTGCATGCGTACCGAATGCTATTTAGGCGTAACTTGAGTTAGTTAATATTAATTTCAGTAAAAATCAACTTTGGAGGACATATTTATCAGAAGCCATCTCATTGATTATTAATATTCTATCTCAATAAGATTAGATCCCCTCTTGGTATTGCAACTTTAGCTGATCGCCGTGTCCTCAATGACCGGAGACTTCTTAAATATTATTAACTGCAAATAGCGATCATCTGACCTTCTTTCTATTTTCCCGCTTCGTGTCCCTTCGCCCACGACGGGGTCGAGTGACTTATTTCATAGTTTCACACCCCGACTTTCTGTCTCTCAATGCTCTTATTTATTCAGACTTCCTTCTTACATTAGCTAATATTCCAAATTTGGGTCTTTTTTTTTCATCCCTCATCCATCTTACAGCATCTCTATCGTATTTTCCCCCCTAGTCCGTGCACAATACTTTTTTATTTATTTGTAAATACTGTTGAATATTATTTTGTTCAATGTTGGTTACGTTTTGCATAATATTAGTAAATTGTTCTCTGGCTATTGTGAGTCCTCTGTTATTGGTCTGGTGCTAATTTTGGACTGCATTACATAAATAAATAAAATGAATAACAAAAATCGCAGTCTTCACAGACGTCAAAAAACCGCATGTGCATCATTCACGCAATCAGCTTTCCAAAGCTTCGATTCTTAGTCGTCAGTTATCAGACACTTTCTCTAGATTCACGAATACTTGCATTACTAGCTCTGTAATATCAAGAGGGCGCATCCAATTGGCCCTCGCGTCGTTTTCACGTGAATGTGAATCTATCTTAAGACTCTTGGCTTAGCCCTCAGCGGGTTAACGCCTGTTGTCCTCT
The DNA here is from genome assembly GCF_921293095.1 of Ischnura elegans. Classification (NCBI taxonomy): domain Eukaryota; kingdom Metazoa; phylum Arthropoda; class Insecta; order Odonata; family Coenagrionidae; genus Ischnura; species Ischnura elegans. Next base: position 89,690,640 of record NC_060252.1, read on the forward strand.
CCAGGGGCGCAGCTAGGAATTAAGGCTGGGGGTTTACGTGCAACTAATGCCGGGGTGTGTGGGGGTATGGAATACCCACCAGGATAAGCGGCAGGTGCAAGAGTAATAAATGGCGGAATTTTAAGATAAACGGTTCAAAATGTTGAGTTTTACGATTTTTGAGGGATATTTTATTAATCCCTACACTATTATATTAGTAATATCAATCCAATTGAGTAAAATGGATTAAACATAAAATTTCTCTGAGCTCTGGGGGGGGGGTTTATCCCCCAAAACCCCCCCTCCCTGCGCCACTGGTTAGTAGATATGGATGAAGTGTCGTGCGATACAGTTTAGGATGAGGGTGGGAAAATAGACGGTGCCCTACTCGTGGGAGAGATGACCCCTTCGGAATCCGAGACATGCCACCAACTTAATTCCCAGACCACCGAAATGGACCTTGCCTCCTTCCGGAAGACTTACAACAGAGGCATGCGTGGGACTCTTTCTCTCTCTTGAACGGAACCAAATCCTCAAAGAGACCAGCCGGCCACCGTACACACCGCGGCGGGAGAGAAAGACCTGCTGCTGGGGGTGAGTGTGAGGGAAGAATTTGTTGGCCCGCCACCGGCGAAGATTCTTTCTTGGCCTGAAGGAGCCAATATGCTTGCACACACTCCCGAGAAGAATTTGCTTCCGTGTGTGAGAGAGAGTGGGAGAAGGGAGGAGTTCATGTGGTGTTTCCCGGAAAAAAGAAAACGGAGAGAGAGAGAGAGAGAAGGCTCTCTTTCCAGGGTTTTGTGAGTCGAGGGGGTGTGAGTTGGGGAATTTTTCTTGAAGGAAGTCTGCGAGTTCTCAATCGTCTTCCTTCCCAGTCTCCCTTCTCAAGGAGCCTCCGAAACTACTCTTGTGAAGCCGTGAAAACCATCGCATCACTGCCGAGCGCACTCATTCATGTTTTGCAGTTTACAAGCTTTCAATATATCTCCATCCATCCTTTTTTCTCTTCGGTCCGCCCCGGCGGCAGTGGGAACGACGAGTCGAGATACTGAACAGAAATGTCTTCTCTCTCTCTCCAGGATGGGGTGGTTTTTTGGATGTGACCTGGAAGTACTGAGTAGGAGGGATAGTGCTGGAAGAGCTTTGTGTAGAGATATATACATCTACATATTACACTGAGAGCCGTCTCTAGGATTTTTGGCAGGGGGTGATCAATTGGGTGCCTCGTTTTATCACTTTCTTTTTTGGAGCGAATAGTAATACCCTGAAAAAGATGCGTACCCGGGTGGGTATTACGGATATGATTATTTTTCAAAATCGGTTAATATTTTCTGCTCGCCATTTTGTCTTGAAATTTCGAAATTTTTATGGAAAAACGTTAAAAATTTAAATAATTTTACTTTGGTTTTAGCGAGCACTCACTTTTTCCAATGGGATATAACATTGGTCTTTCCTTGATATTTTAGACCCAAATACGTCAGCTCTATTGCGTTTAATTATCGAAAAAATGACCTTTTATCGCGTCCCCGAAAGCAGTTTTCTGGGGCAGGCAACCCGCATCACACCTCCTCATTTTACGCCATGCATGCGACAAATGACGTGAAATAGAGATGTTTTTTAAGTCAAAAACGTGGAAATCATGTCTGAAGGTGTCAAGGGTAGTCACTGATCAATAAACAGCATACAAAACGCTCACACATGCTCACCAAACGGTCATAAAAGTTTTACGCATACTAACAAATTACACTTTCACATTCATGGAAATGCAAAATTTGCCAACTACTCATGAATAAATATACCAATAAATCTTGAACCCACGAAAATGCTGTTAGAAAACTGAGAAAATTTAGATACATTCTTTAAGGAATAAATAAGTTAGTAGGCTACACTACAACTAGGCTAGGCTACACAGTCAACTAACCTATTTGTAAGTTCTAACGCCGCCGTTGTAGTCTTTTATTGATCGTGGAAAAAATGATACTGAATCTATCTGCTCAGCAGTCTATCTCTCTTACGTTATTCGTATGATCTGATACATGTTGGCGTTCGTAAGATATGGCTAACTTTGTCGGGAAATACACTGTCTTTGAATTTACATAAAAACTGGATAATGCTGGATTAGCTATGTGCAGAGACCTCTCGAACGCACTCTCAACACTACTCCTTCAGCAAGTCGAGTCGTGGGATACATTTCCACTACGGGAAAAGGGGCGTCCGCCATTGTTAGCCTTAACGCCACCTACTGTCTGTAAAAAAAAGCAAGATACTCGAGTTTGAGGAGCTCTAGCGTCTAAATGAAGAAATCGATTTCAATGCAATAAAAAGCATACTAAAGAGAATTTAGTTCTACGTTATATCATGTACTTTAAAAATTCTTCGGCACAATAGTATTTCCTGTACTTAATTTTTTCTCGAAAAAGTACCCGTTTTTTGCGCGTAAAATCAAGGTGCCCAACTTTGAGCGATTGGCATTCCCGTAGTTTTCGTTCCTATAACTTGCAATTTTGATATAAAGAAGCCACATCTATTACTAGCAGTTAGCCGAAAACAAATTGTTTATACCACAAAAATTAATCATGGATGTTAAACGCACGAAGTTCGTCGGGCTTCCCAAAAAAATAATAAAAGCAGAAAAGATATTGCTCATAAAAAATGGATAAAAATTAATTCAGTAGGATTACAACAAAAAATAGCAAACAATTTTTCAAATCCTACCAAAAGAGGTTTCTAGATTTAATTTTAATTGATGTTTTATGGAAGGTTTTAAATGTATTTTAGTTTCATTCTTCCGTGGAACACGCGACATGGAGGAAACAAATTTCTGGTCCCAATCCATAGGTTCTCGCGTATGGCGGGATCACTCATTATATGCACATTTGCCCGCTCATTTAACGTCCTTTCGGATGACCAGAGACGCGACTGGTCAAGGACGAAGGTGATCCGATAGCTGGCAAAAAATACAATGTGGCCTGGCTACATTATAATATAAATTATCTACCAACACAACAATTTTTTACTGATGCCTGTATTCCTTTATTTCCGTATTTACAACCTTGTAAAGATAGCCTAGGTCCAGAGGAAGATGGGGCCGGATTGTGGCCTCATTTGGGCCAGGGAAAAGAAATCAAGTCAAATCTTCCTAATTTAGAGTACAATGCACGCGCTCACCAGCAGCCTTCACTTCAATTTCTCTTTCACTAACACTGGAAAGGTGAACACAGGTCCTTTACACTCTTGACATGTTATTTTATTCCGATTGCTTAAAATTTATTCTCGAATGCTTTTATCGTGCCAATGGCACTCTCATCAATGAAAATTTTTCCAAACATTCGTTACTAAACATTTGATAAGATTTAAATATAATTGATAAGTACCACACCAATTGTTTAAAGCATTGAAATATCTCTTAAGCGCTGATGATTAGTTTCCGGGTTTATTCCGCGTCGACTCATTTTTGTCTCATTTTCTTCTTTTTTTTCAAAAAATGAGTCGACGCGGAATAAACCCGGAAATTAATCATCAATTTAATCACCGCGGAAGCCTCCGTAATAATCTTTTAAGCGCTGTTCTATCAGACTCGTTGTTCATATCACTGTACAGCACCGCGTCATCCGCGAAATGTCGAATTTTACCAGGCATAACAGGTGGTGATAGCATTAATATGCATTTGATACATCATTATAGAACCTCACTGTACTAATTTGCCAATTTCGTTGTTAAATCAAGTAATGGTTCGGCTAGTAGTGGGCTCCGTTGTCCCCATGGCGACGCGGGTATGTCCATGACCACCGAGAGAGAAGAGAAGATTTTTCGGCGAAGGCGTTTGCCTATTCGAAACAATTATGCTTCTCATAGGTAAGGATATACTGTTAACATCATTTAAATGTAAGTACATATGTTGTTTTATAAGGGTAATCATAGCCGGAGAAATGTCTGTTTACGTATCGTTTGGTTTTCCTACGCATTCCCCGCAAATCTGCGCTATTATTATTTCACTTCTCTAGTCTTCGCTACTCTCTCCGTCCGCCTACTCTCGTGACGTCACGATAGAGCGCTCAGGCCTTCTCTCTCGGTGGTCGTGGTTTGTCCCTATACCCTACCTTCCATTCCTCACGATAGCAGCATATTATAACAATATGTGAGGCCAAATGTGAAGAGCTGGACGCCGCTGCGGCGGGAGACAAGCGTAGCGCAAACTTTTTTTTTTCTTTCTTAAAATAAATATTAAACCCCCAAGCGTTGTTAAACTTATAGAGGAGGATATTATTTAGAACATAAAAAATGAGAAAAATCCAAGGCATAGTTATATTCGTGATGATATCATTTGCTGAATCCATCATTTTTCAACGCTATTCTTCAAGAGTGCAGGTACAGTAGGCCGGCCCTTATTTTTCAGAATTGCGAAAAGTTATGTTTTCCTGGTCTCAAAATTATCCAAATGGTGTTCATATTCACGTGTTAAAATTTGGTTACTTTAAAATAACGGCAACCCGTGCCCCAAGGGCCCTAAGTACTAAGGACCCTCAATTGAGTTTTTTGGGGCCGAAAAAGCACTATTTCTATGTAAAACGTAAAAGTAAAGCCCACAAGGGCCGATTTTCTGTTTGTTTTAACCTATCTCTAAGTGTTTAGGAGATATCGTCCGTCGTAATGCAATCCCCCCCTAGGGCGCCACCCCGCACCGCGGCACCGCTGAGGTATGTCCCGCACCACTTACTAGAGACTTCCCCTCAATCCCTCGGCAAAACCTTTGCTCCTGATGTCAAGATCTAGCCTCTGAAGAAATGTGCTTACCTTAGAAAGAATTTAATTGCCATAACAATACTTCCAATCCAAGAGATCAATTTCACTCTCTCCATGAATTTCGGTACATTAACCAAAATAAAATAGATTTTCATTGTATTTCTAAATTTTCACTGACATCCTATATTTGGCAATTAAAGAGCCTTTCCGCACGTAAGGGTTGTATTGCGATGAAAAGTCACCCTTAGTAATAAATTTTGAAAGTTCTCTTCCTTCCACGTGACTGCCTAAAAATCTTGAATTAGTGTCACTCCTCTCGCTGCACAATCATTTCCCACTTGATAACCCCAAATAATTTGCAAATCGTTCTCGTATGTTCATCCCATTCTCGCATGTTCACATCAAAGACTGCAATGCATATTTACAATACATTAAATAGCTTTCTCGAATTAGTGGTGACAAAATTTGGTATAGATACCTTAGTCATGTCTTTACGTTTATAGAATGCCTTCTTCGGTGGATCATATTTTCCTACACAAGACCACATACGGCGTATCACGTTTTTTTCACACCTAGAAATGGATCCGTCAAAGAATGACAGGCCTATACCAACTCCTCACTCATGTACCACAAGTGCTTTGAAAACCTCTTTTGTGCTGCTCTGCTATGTCTAGGTTAACACTTTCGTAATTAACAAGTCTTTGTAGGAACTGCGGGTCACTGATGGGAGCTAATGCAACAAAAGGAGCGGAGAACCACATCTTTTAATTTCTTCTTGAATATATTGAAATCTATTCAACCAATAACTGCATTTCGTTCTCCTCTTTATTTGCGTAAGAACTTTATTTCTTCAGCCCAAGCACATTTATCCCAAAGATAAACTGCACTTTCCTCCTCGCACGTCAAAAATTCAATGATACCGCTCCTTGTAATGTCAAGCAAATCATCAAGTTTTGTTACGAAAGTTTCTCTTATCTTCATATCCACTGTAGTTCGTGCTCTATTTATGCCGTTGCACGTTCATCCATTCTTTGCGTCATTTTTCTGACTTTTCAATCGCCTTATCTTCCGTAACAACAGGTATTCTAGTTTTATACTATGGATGAGACGCATTTCTCACGGTTTTTTTCGCACTAAGTCTTACAAATTTCGAACCCATTAGGTGATAGAGAAATCACATAGTACTTCTCTCACTGCCGGTAAATTTGAGCCGAGTATTTCTTCACTTTATTTTCCAACCAGTTCAATGCCTGGATTTAGTCTTGATTACATGTCTTTCCTTGTTAGTCTATTCTTAAAATGAACGTCACGTTCATGATAAAGTATTTATTTCACCACTTTTCTTCTTACATCCTAAGAATCTTAGCACTTCCTATCCTTTATTCACTATACACAAGAACTTTCTCTATCTATCCACAGTGATCTACATCCGTGAACTGACTGCTTCGTTTCTTCTTCCTTGAATATTTCTATCTACTTTTGGAACCCTTGAAGCCCTGCTCATTCCCTTCATTCGTTTATTATTCATAGACACATTTCTATCACATGCTTATAATATTTTGTAAATAAAAAGCACTTTGGAACAAAGCTTGCTGGAATGGTTCGCGGCCGTTTGGCGGCAAAAAATCAAGGTTTAAGGGGTCGGTACCCAGTACATAGGACGGCGTTGAAGGGTTAAAATTGACATTATAGGCTTTAACAACATTAATCATGACACAAGAGGAACAACCTATTCAATACTGTACCAATAGCATGTAAATCTTGTCATCAGGAGCAAAGTCTTTGCCGAGGGAGGGGAGGGGGTTGAGGGGAAGTCTCTAGTAAGTGGTGCGGGACATACCTCAGCGGTGCCGCGGTGCGGGGTGGCGCCCTAGGGGGGGGGGATTGCATTACGACGGACGATATCTCCTAAACGCTTAGAGATAGGTTAAAACAAACAGAAAATCGGCCCTTGTGGACTTTACTTTTACGTTTTACATAGAAATAGTGCTTTTTCGGCCCCAAAAAACTCAATTGAGGGTCCTTAGTACTTAGGGCCCTTGGGGCACGGGTTGCCGTTATTTTAAAGTAACCAAATTTTAACACGTGAATATGAACACCATTTGGATCATTTTGAGACCAGGAAAACATAACTTTTCGCAATTCTGAAAAATAAGGGCCGGCCTAAGGTACAGTATTTATGCGTGGAAGTTGTACTCTACTCATTGAACATCGATTTGAAAAAATTTAATAGGTTATAAACAGTATTAAAATGTTTAAATTTCATTAAAACCTCCATTTTTCAATTCATTTGCTTTGAAATGATATATTGCATATTTTAATGTACCTACGGTATTATGGTATTTATTAGTATCGGAGATATGTCGTCTAATTCGAAGACGCTTTCGTAAAAATGTAGTTTCACAGCATTTAAATATATAATAAAACGTTATAGTACTTTTCGCACGATTTCTAGATCGAAATCGTGTGAAAAGTGCAATAACGTTTTATTATTTAGAATGGATTTTCACAAATTAAAGCCAGAAACAATCGAGTTAATTGAAATATATGCCAAACCACTTCACGAATTATAAAAAGATTTTTAGTTTTCTTTTATTAATGAAGTCAACATGATTTACAAAATTCGAAAGAAATCAATGACCCAAGTGCCAACACCTGATCGAATTTGGGTGGAATGACTATTTCTATTGAGCGACCTCGATATTTAAACAATCGACCCGATGTTTTTGAAATATTAATTGTACTTCCCATTGCCCATTGCAGGTTAAAATCAACAATCGGATAATAATTAAAAAATAAATCATAAAAAACTAACACAAGGCCTGGGTGTCATAAAATAGTTACATCTTCTGGTGTAAAGTGACTGGGGTGGTAATTCTGTGTTTTCGGATGAAAATGATCACATATGGAGAGATGTCGGGCCTTGAGATGAACCGACTGAATATATAAGTCGATTTTTTTAAATTTTGTATTTAGGTGTTATCATCGCCACGGTATTGGCTCTTTTTAAAGTTTGGATGCCTTCATGTAGTGGGATAGTCAAATCTCATTCAGGAATCGCCAATCAAATTTCACGCGCGGTAATTAGATAATATTAGCATATGATTCCCATGCGTAAAATGACTTAATATGTTTTCATAAATGCCTTTCAGTAGCTTCGTTTCCAATAAGTTTATCTCACCTAGAAATGGGTTCTAAAAACTCTTGAATCGACTTGAAGCTTTACAATCTATCAGGAGTTCTCTCCTGTCATAATATCAAGTCTAAATGTCTCCAGGAGTACTCGAGTGCGATTTGCAACACGTGTTATTCTCACAAAGAGTTCAGCACTGGGGTCAAATTGTATCATAATTACACACGTCTATACGCTTTGGAGAACGCGAAGCCTGTGTGCGAAATTAGAAAGAAACGAAGACCTGTTTACACCCTCCTAACATACAATGTGACTCCTTTCGCACTTCATTTAATCATTAATGCTTGAAATTGTCTTTATATATATGCCGTAAATTGTAAAAGTTAGTCATCATCATCATCACTGGTCAACAATCCTAAGATTGGCTTGGCGCAGCTCTCCACTCACCAATTCTCCTATCTGCTAATCTTTTCACACCTGCGTATTTCTTCTCTTTCACATCTTACTTTACCTGTTCCATATATTTTGTTCGAGGTCTTCCTATTTCGCTCTTGCCATCCACTTGTCACTCCACAATTGCCTTCATCAGGCCATCATGTCTCAAGATGTGGCCTATAAGGTTGTTCCGTCTTCTCATTAAGGTTTTCATGATGCTTCTCTTCTCTCCTACTCTTCTTAGGACTTCCTCCTTACTAACTCGGTCGATCTATTTGATCATCATCATTCTTCTGTTGCACCATATTTCGAAGGACTCTATACTTGCTTTCTCCACTGCTGTCATTGTCCATTCCTCACTTCCATATAGGAGGATACTCCAAATGAAGGTTCTTATAAATTATTTCCTTAGTTAGTACCCAGCATTAAGAGGATATGGGCTTGGTATTTCAGCGAATTGTTTCTGAGTCCTCTAAAGCTATAATTATTCATTCAAATATGTCTCGTTTTCAGAGAAGCAGGTAACAGCAGGCTGCCCTAGTCTTTATCTATGCTTAAAACAATTTTTTCATTTAGTATTTTCTATCTTGTTTTATCGATTTATTTTTCCAAACTACACGATTCGAGGACTACAAAGTATTAAAACATTTTTCAATAATTACCACAGGAACAACTATCCATGTTTAACCTTTCAATGTATTTTTCCTTCATTCTAGGTGCCTGTTACGTAGGAGAATGGTTAACATTGTAAAAATGCCTGATGGTGAGTACTCTCTTTGCCCATAATTGATTTGTTTTTACTGCATATTTACTATTCGTTAATACCAAAAGAGATCCATAATCTTTGGCCACATTTGCCAGCACCGTATTTTTCATGCTTAACTCTGAAAGTATTTTTCCCCAAGGTGGAAGAATTGTTAATTTTTTTTCATGTTCCTTTCGGACGATTTGTTCAGTAAAATTATAATTAGGAACAGAGAGTATCTAATGACTTTAAATGGTGAATATTCACGTAATAATATCGCATTTTTTGCTAAACAGCGACATTTCTTGGAGGATTTATTTACCAGCTCAACACGTCTTTATACTTATTTTCTATGATGAATTATTGATTTCATTGTAGCTATTTTTATTATTATATCAGTCAGTGCATATACTGTCATCGGTCGAGGTGCTTATTATTGATTTGAGATACATGTTCCCTTGTGTTCTAGTACGTCAGATTAATACATACAGTTGTATTTATGGGACGCCTTCGTTCCACAATCAGTAGATTTATGTCTTTCAAAGTGAAAAGCTCTTTATGACAGCAATATTGGAACAAATCGTTTTACAAAACGAATTATTTGATCCTTGGTCGTAGTTGTAACCGCTAATGTAAAAAAATTAATCAATTGCTTGGGAAACAATCGAAGAATATCTAGGTGCGTGTTACGGAGAATGAACCTTGTAAATGTATCTGAATAGTTATTGGAATAGCTTGAATCAGTTGAGTTAAAGTCTGGCTCGTTGGAATCATCGTGATTTAGATGTGGAGAAAGATCTTGGCATGGCTTAGAAAGAACGTTCAATATAGGGTCGGCCATATTGGCAGGTACCTTGGCCCGTATAAAAGTCAGGAAAATGCGCAAATGCGTACATTTTGAATGTGGAAACAGAGCATGTCGTTTAAAAAGATCATGTGCACGTGTTCGACGATATCAGCGTAGCCGTGGGCAATTTTCAAGACCTCACTTCTTTGAGTAATATTGGAATTGTTTATTAGGAACAGGAAATCTAAGTCCAGTGGCATTAGCCTTAATGATTCTGAAACTTAGCGGAACTCAAATGCTCCTGAGGGGCTTCTTGTAAACAACAACATTAAAAATCAGTTTCATAGAAACAGTAAGCTCTGAGGAACATTTATTCTCCATCGAATGCGAAAAACTTGAACACAATATTAAACGACCCACAAAAACGGAAAAAAATTCTCTTCTTTTACGTGCATTTTTCACTTTTCCGTCACTGACACAGCACAAAGTTAAGTGAAAGACTTAACAACACAACTTATGCACCTGTTTTATATCACATGCGCCAGCCCTCTCCTCCACACTCTCTCCAGTTTCACATAATGCTTAGTACTCCTAGAAATCATTAACTTCACTTTCTTATCACAAAATTCACTTGCTTATCCTTGTCACTCACGAGGAAAAAAAACAAACTGCCCGGATGAACCACAACACTGGCTAGGAGGAGGAAGAGCTGGGTGTGCTCATGGTAGGAGTGGTCATGCTGGGAAGGTGAATGATGTTGTAAGCCGGGACCGTCTGAGTGTTGCTCTTGGGTATGGAGACGCGAGGGGTAATGAAGGGTTTGTTGGGAAACAGCACACTTCTCAAAGCGTGCATCATTTGAAGCTTGAAGTCCAACTTTTGCTGATCGCCCATCTTCCTCAGGGACGGAAGGAAAGACAGCAGAAACATTTTATCGCCATCCATCTCCTCTTCTTCTTTCTGAGGTTTCTTTTTCTGCGCCTCTTTGCGTAACAGTTTGAGCACTTCGGTGTGAAATTCGCCCTGGGTCATCAAGCGAACTTCGTCCTGTTTTCCAATCCTATCAGCAAGGCTAGGCTCTTCGCTCCTCTCCGGTCTGGCGGAATATTTGTGGAATTCCCTGACATCTATTTCTTCGGAGTAGTCCACCGTCTCGTCCATTGTCTCACAGAAGGGATCATCGTCGTCATCGGAGGGCGCGCCTTTGTCTCCTCTGCAACGAAAATAAATAAAAACAAAACATTAAAACTCCAGTTTTCTCCATTGTGCGGGGTGGAAAACATTGCCTCACGAAATTTTAATCGTGAATAGCTGATGTCAAGTGAAGCGAGACTCTAGGGAGGGCTCGCGGGGTCACACTCCCGGGGCAGGATCTGTTAGCGCTAGCTTTTCACCTCTGCACCGCAGAAGGGGGAAGGACAGGAAGGAGAAAGGAAGGAAGCGCTGCCGCGATGAGAGCCCGACGACGCTTCCTGGGATATGATAGGGTTGGAAGCGAAGGGAAGAGGAATCCCGCACCGGCACAGAGGCGGGCGGGTCCTACTACCAGCGAAACCATAATTTAATGTTTCTACGGAAAGGAAAAAAATTCCTATGAGGAAGGAAATTTATACGATTTTCCGTAGATAATAGCTAATGTCAAGAGAATGAGGGCTCAAGGGGAGCTCTTCAGAGATACAACACACCGGGGCCGGGAACCAAGTCAGAGACTTATACGCCCTATCACCCGAGGAGGGGGAGGAGAGGAGGGAAAAAAGGAAAGAGGCGCTGTCGCGATATGAGCCCGATGACACCTCTGGAGTAGGATAGGGAAGGAGGGGATGGGGAAAAATACCTTAAAGCTATAGAAGCGAAAATGGCCCACCAAATAGCGAAACCAGGCAAAGCCATTTCTGTGCCAGCGATTTTAGAGGATTATCCAATGAGGAAGAATAATCCAACTATCAAATCGCTAGAGATAGCTCATGTCAGTAGGAACCAAAATGACCAATGATGTTTAGGCCGAAAACGCACCAATTATAATTAGACTTTGACCGAAGCACTCTGATTGGCCGCGTGTTTGCCCTGTTGACAGATGCTATGGACATCTCATGACTTCGAATTCTTCGCCTGTATTTGCCTTTGCCCATAGCGTCCGCGCATAGCACTCGCGGCCAATCGGAGAGATTAAAAGTCTCTGTGTTAAACAATGGTTACGCGTTCGACCGAAACATCATCAGTAACAGTGGAGTAACTAGGATTATGCTTTGGGGGGAATGGGGAAGGGCGACCCCGTTTCGGGAAAATGACATGCCGGCAAATACATTTTACTTAATTTTGGCACTTAAAATTTGGGTTTCATTAAAAATTTATGTTAAAATTTACTGTACGTCAAAACTAGACAATAGTTTTGCATAAATTATTTTTATTTCTCCGAGGCTTTGGGAGGGGGATCTAACCCCCTCATTAACCCCCCCCCCCCCCCCATAGTTACGCCACAAATCAGTAACGTTGTTTCCTTCTGGTATCCGCTATCCAGGATTAAAATTATCTACACCTCTGTACATCTAGATCTTTTTAATAAATCATATTCATCACACCTAAACTTATTCATGTTCTTTTATTCACTTAAGAGGAATCATACCTCCCTCACGACCGGTAGTTTTGGCGACGGATAACTTGGTTAATATATATGCTGTCGTGTACTTATTAATTTTCAAAGTTCATAGAGGAGACCATGTTTAACAATTTACCTATTCTTCGATTTAAAAAGTTTAGCTCAGTATTTTTTTCTAATGCTAATATTTTATATTCAAGAAACAGGTGACAGAGAGATGTTGACAAATATTTACTCTACCTGTTCTGAAATTTTAATGATAATAGCGAGCGTTTCAAAGGAGCGATGCTTCACCAAAGAAATGAAAATATAAGACCAGACGAGAGGGAGGGATGAGTCTACATGTACATAATGCCCAGCGAGCCACCTCCAGGATGTTTGGCAGGGGGTGATCAATCGCCAGCATTCAGAATGCAAGAGGACTCCCACATACAAACCACACGGTCATAAAAAATGTTACGCATACTCACAAATTATACTTCCGCATTCTTGCAAGGCTAAACTTGCCAACTATGTAGTTGCCCAACTCATTGCTTAATTTCTAAAATTGTAGGTACCGGAACGGATACAAACACATTTTACCCTCACTATTTTCAAATATAAACCCTCCCCTAAAATTTCAATTTCACTTTTTCAAACTTATAATAGAAGATGAGTTATGAAAACGATCGCAGAAGGACAGGTGGAACGGAAGAAGGGCAAGGGACGGCCCCGAATAAGTTACATAGTACAATTTATAAAGGATGTAAAAGAAAAGAAATATGTCCCTATGCAAAGGCTAGCGGATAGGATATAGGATTGGAGAACAACGCCAAACCAATCTTAGGATTGTTGACTAATGATGACGATAATAAAAGATGTAGATTGTTGTATAGTCCAAAAAATCTTATGAACACTGATTCCCGTTGTTTGTGGCCCTAAAATTGTTGTCACTAAGGCATTTATATTTAGTCAAAGTCCTAAAATCATTTTATGCGATAAGTGGCAATATGCCGAGTGTACGTGATAAATACAAATATAATTGAAGGAGTGAATCATGTGCAGTAACAAACAGACCAAGGTTAACAGTGTATAAATGTTGTTTTCTTTACATGGGGTCAAAGTTATTTCATTAGCTACCCGCTAAAATTAAAAATTAAAAGCACGAAATAAAATCTTAAGATCTTTCAAAACTGGCTTTTCTCAAAAGAAATAATAGAACATTTACTTTGATATTGTATCTTTAAAACACTCACGTATTATTTACTTCATTATTATTTCCTTTTATTGGGATACATTTTTGTTATTTGATGGTGGCTCAATAATGGTCCTATGGCCTTGGAGACCACCTTAAGCTCCTTCTTTTTGTTATCTTGAATTCAGATGTAAAACCGAAATGTAAGAGTAAATAAATAATTATTATTATTAAGGTATAGTATCATTGGTGATCCGGCATGTTTAAACTTACCTTGACCTTCGCGGGAGGGTGTCCAGGAATGCGAGTAGTTCGGAGAAGACGTATTTCCTCTTCTTGTAACTGGAGCTTCCACCTTCCTCTTCCATCTCACGCCTCTCTCTCGTGTGGTAGTCCCTCACAGATTTCCATTTCCTCTTCACCTCGGTTACTACGAGGAAAATGGGAGAAAGAAACTGGTCATCCACATCTACATAATATTCAGGAATACTTCTTCGGCTCTACACCAGGTTAATTCAGTCCCATTGGCCGACGTTTAGGAAAACGACTTATCTTAAATTCTCAAGGCATGTTATTGCCTCAATGTCCAATTTCAAACAGAATCAAAATGACCGTTTGGGAAGACCAACAATGAGGTTCAACTGTCATCCTATTGGCTGCTGGTCTTTTGAAGTTATTTTTGTTCTTTCCATATGTTTTTTATGCAATTAATTGTCGGTGTCCAAGTATTGATTAGATGAAAGCCAGTGTCACGATTGAAGTTTTTTGGGATTGAGGCGGATCTCGATGGCTTCCTTCAGAGGCGTAACTACGAATATACTTTGGGGGGGACGAGGGGACTTTGGGGGGAGGGTACGATTAGGGTTAGTGTGGGTTGGAACTATTTTAAACTGGAAACTATTTTATACTGGACACATTTTAAATCTCTCTATTTTGGAGTTTATTTACTTTATTTTCTTCTCATGATTACATCTACCATAGAAAATGACGGAACACGAAGGAAATATTTTAAGCGGTGAGAGAAAAACCCTTCTCAGAATTAACCAACTCTGAGATTATCAACTGTTCAGCTCAGACCTTCGTCAGCACGATAAATTTTAAAGAAATGGTTGTAAGGAGAAAGGGAAATCAGGGCAGATAAGAAAGGATGGGAGAAGTCAGAGTATAAAGGAGTTCAATCCGAAAAATGATTTTTCAACATACCTATTATATTATTAAACAAATTGTTACCATTTGGTTATTTGCTAGTAGGTAACAGTTAACTATTGAAAATACATCACCTAAACTAAATCAGTCAAATCGAAAATTTAAAATTAATTCGTAAACAAAAAACAAAGAGCGCTCCAGGCGCCCGGACCCTCTCTGATCCGGCCCTGTTAGGTAAGCGAGTATGAAATCCGTGTTTGAGAGAAGATATTTGGTGTGCTGGGGGGAGGCGGGAACAGAATTGGATTCAAGGATGGGAAGATGTACCGAATAAACTTTACTAAGAATTATAGAGGGGAGCTTCATTTTGGGAGGGGGACAAAGTCGGTGGGATTCGCATATTGCCTCATCTACACCTACCGGATATATACTTTTACTAGAGATGGGTCGAATATCAGATTTCTCGAACTCGAATATCGAATTCGAATATTAAATCATTGCTCGAATATTCGAATACCTCGAATTTCGAATACCTCGAATACTAAACGATGAATGCTGGAATGTTTGACTCGGTTGCTTGTGACGCAGGCAACACAAGATTTTGGGGAGTAATTTTGATTTCCTTTAAAGGATTCGAACAGGAATTTAGCTTATTAATGGAATATTTTAACTTTATGGAAACAATTGGGCATATAATTAATTCAACTTACATCGCTTTACCCCCACTCCTGCTGCCAAGTGCTAGCTGACAATATGAGGCATTTTGTAAAATACAAACTCTTCTCCACCGGATTTTCTTAAATTATTTTCAGTCCATCTTTGGGAAATCTCACGAGATAAGAAGATGAATTGGAATTGCTATCAGGGAGAAACCAAATATCCTGAGAAAATATCCCTTCGTCTGGGACTGTAACAATAAAGATTTATAGCACCACTCATCAATTGTAACTTGATATATGTTTTCGGAAAAAAATACCGCATGAACTTCCGAGAAGTTCTGCTGCTCATATCGAGTCTCGCTAAAATGCCAAGTCTCCGTCCTATTTTGACATTTATTTGTTTATTTCCTCGCGTAAATTTCTTAAATAAAGTCAGAAATTCGTCGCGTTTGGTCTTGTTCTTTTTTAAATTACGCGCACATTACTAATATTTCAATCCAACAAAGGTGTAAATCAATTGCCCAAAGTCATTGTTAGACACCTTTTGGGCTAATAGGTGATTCATGCAGCAGTTGACCTCCAGAAACTGGAAACTTCGAAGCAGGTAGGCTGAAAAAGGTCAGTGGGTGAGAAAAGGGGGGGGGGGGCGAAACACATTTCTTTTGTTGTCGTATAACTTGATATTTTTTTCGAAGCTAAGGTCTTCGTAATATGATCCCTGCGCGAGCTGGGACCTTTTTTTATTTCGGAGAAGAGGAAAGCCTCAGAGGGGGGGCTAGTGCTGAATGGAGGGGGATAGCGGATCTTGGGAAATGCGCTAATGTAACTATCCCACGGTACTCATGCAGCAGTTGACCTCCAGAAATGGGGAACTTCGAAGCAGGTAGGCAGAAAAAGTTCAGTGGATTAGAAAAGGGGGGCGTGAGATACGTCTTTACTGTTCTCGTGTAACTTGATATTTTTTTCGATGCTAAAGTCTTCGTAATACGATCCCTGCGCAAGCGAAGACCTTTTGTTTGATTTCGGAGAAGAGGAAAGCTTCGGAGTGGTTGAGGCGAGTGTTGAATGGAGGGGGATAGCAGATCGTGGGAAATGCGCCAATGTTACTATCCCACGGCACTGAGTTTCTCCCTATGGTAGTTTCATCTCCTGGAAAAGATTCAAACTAAGTGCCTGTCCTTATTAGCCATAAATGACACATGGTAAACATTTCGTCTCATGTTTACGAAAATTGCGTGAGCTGGGGCCTTTTGTTTGATTTCGAAGAGGAGGAAAGCGTCGGAGGAGGGGCCGAGGGCTGATGGATGGAGGGGGAAGCGGATTTTGGGAATTGTGCTACGCAGTTACTATCCCACAGCACTGAGGTTTACCTGGTGGGGGAAACCGGGGATTTTCGGATTTTTTCACCCGGATCAATTTAGGTTCCCCACGTCGAACTCTTTTCACCGCTCTAACCCGCGAATTTGATGTAGTTCGTCAACTTGCCTAAAACGGCGCTGCATGCACTAAAAGACTAGAGCTCTCTACATTTTTCCGAGTCAACTACCAAAGACGTGCGTGCGACAGTGTACGACGCGAAATTCAAAGTATTCGAGGTATTCGAGGCGGTACTTTTCGCATTACTATTCGAAACCTCGAATATCGAATACTTTCTAGTATTCGAGGTATTCGATTATTCGCGGATACTATTCGCACATCTCTTACTTTAACTAATTGATCGAAAGTAAATTTTATAAAGTATAAAATGGCTTTCTTTTCTAGAAATAAGTCGACATTCCGCCAGATATCGCTTGAAACTACACTGCCAATACATTTGTTTCTTTCTATTGCCTATTGAAAAATTCATCAGATGCAACACATGGAACATGTTTCTCTATGGAAACGAGGCTTAGACGTTGGCAGCTGCGGAAAAGTCATGAGTGGAAGCATTCGAAATTTGGTGCTACCGAAGAATGATGAAGATAAAAGAGATCGACCAGGTAAGTGCTAAGAAGAGTAGGAGAGAAGAGAAGTCTTCTAAAAACCTTAATGAGAAGATGGGTAAATTTGGTTGGCCGCATTATGAGGCATGATGGTTTCATTAAAACAATCGTAGAGGGACAGGTGGAAGAGCAAAGGATTGCCTCGAATGAGTTACATAGGACAGGCTATAAAGGATGTGAAAGAGAATGAATCCGCGTATACACGTCGCTATGAAAAGGCTAGCGGATAGGAGAGAGGAATGAAGAACTGCTTCAAACCAATCTTAGGATTTTTGCCTGATGATGATCATTGACGAAGTCCAATATGAGTGTCATAAAAGTCCAATTTCATGACACTTCTCCTAGAATCCAGGCCGTGACTAGCACGCTCTCAGGCGGTAAATCAAACTCAACACGCCACTTCTCCCCTTCCACAAACCATAGCGATTCACGGGAGAATCATTGAGAGGTCAATATTAAACGAATTAGCATGAATTTTCACAGTTGCATAAATTTTCATACATTCTGGGCTGAGGCAAGGGATTTGGGGGGTCATTCATGACATGGTTGAGGGGAACATGGAACGCCCCCCGGGAGAAAGAGGTCTTGACGTCTTAATAGGCGTGCGGTGGGGAGTATTAGGACACCACCCTTTTGCACAATTGGAAATGCTATAACGAAATTACGCCTAGCATTTATTCAAGTCCTTTATGGTTCGGGGAGAACGAATTCCCATATCTATCCATTCAGCAAAATATCTCTAACAACTTATCGTTTCTGTAGCACCTGGGAATGTGGTGGGGGTTCTAAAATGATGTTCTCCGAGTCGTTTTTAAAGATGTCCATTCTCAATTGCGCAAGCACTCTAGCGAATCCCAGTCTAAGTTGTTTAACATCTGTGTAACGCAGATGTTAAACGAAAATTTCCATGTTAGTATTGTCAATATAGATGAATTCGACTACATTGAGTGTGCATAACTTAACAACAATAGTACGTATAATGTAGTGATGGGCAAAGTCGATCATTTTAGTGATTTAATCATTTTGACTCAAGTCACATAAATGATTCAATCAATTGATTCAATCATTATGATAGAAAATACTCAAATGAATCAAGATCGAAAAGACTCAAAGGAGTCATGATTGAAAAGACTCAAAGGAATCAAGATGGAAAAGACTCAAAGGAATCATGATCAAAAAGACTCAAAGGAGTCAAGATCGAAAAGACTCAATCAATGGATGTAATAAATCACTTTGAATAATCGAATAAATACTGCCTCATCTGCGAAGAGCATTGGTAACGCTGATTGCTATCCATATTATCATTTCATATACTATTTTGATTGTGAATTCCAAGATGAGTAAATTAGATTGCAAAAATGAAGGAAGCAGCGTCATGAAATTATTTGGGAAGGCAAAACTGACACAGTTTCTTAACACTAATAGAATAATTTCTAACTATATATCTCAAAATATAACACAAAATACACCACACAGTATGCGTGAATCTGATCTGCAGGATAATTTTATGAACGGCACAATAAAATGTTAACAGCTTTAACTTCTACTTCTTAACGTTCTCCTACAAGAGTCATCTTAATATTTTTCTTTTACGTGTATTTGTGTTATTAATACTGATAACTGCTGGAAAACATATAAGAAAAAGATTACACAAGTATTCAGTTCTTTATGACATAGTATTTAATTTTCTCACAACTATTTCTGCCCCGTCGAAAAGAGATCAAGCATCGATCGTTCCAAATTTTGAAATAAACCGGAAACCGGGATGATTGATATGAAACCGGAAGTCGGAGTGATTGATGATTGATTATCGACTTGTTTAACGAAATGAATCATGAGTCATTTGATTCACCTAGTGATTCAATCTTTTTGATCGAATCGTTCATGATCGACCCATCACTAGTATAATGCATTTATATCCCGCGAAACCACGAGGAAGTCGTAGATATTGTTGCATGGGCGTACTCAGCGGGTGGAAAGGGAGGAATATATCCCCAAGAAGCGAAAATAAATTTAGTCCAAAACAAAAGTTATGAACAAATTTTCCTTTTGAAAAAAATGACATTAGTATACGACATGGAACTAAAATAAAAATCATTATTTTTTCAAAGCAAATAATTATAAAAACTAATAAATTGCTGTCATAATTTCCATAAACTTTAGGTTTCATTTGAACGACCACAGCTAGTTTTGCCCATCCCCCAGTTTTGATTCTGGGTACGCCCAAATTTTGTTGAACTCCTTAAAAGGATTGTTGCGGCTTTACTACTATACCTTACTAATAGATTATTTGACTTGTAGTGAGGCCTACTAACATATGTATTCCTTAATGAATTTTTCTGAATTTTCCTAGTATTTTAACAGCATTTTTTGCATGTGGTAGAATGTCGTTTTTTCCACGATCAATAAGAGACCATAACCACAGCTTTAGAACTCACTAATAGATTAGATTAGGTACTTGTAGTAAAGCCTACTAAATTATGCATTCCTTAATGCATGCTCTTGAATTTTCTTAGTATCTCTATTCTTAGTATTTGTTTCGTGTGCTCTAGCTTTATTCGCAGATTTACTTCATTAGTAGTAGTAGGCGAGTTTGTCTTTGCATGAATGTGATAAGTAGTATAATTTATCAGTAAGCATACCATATTTATAACCGTGTTGTGCACATGTGGGACTCCTCTTGCCAGTGGCGTAGAGAGGGGGAGGTCCGGGGGGTCCGGACCCCCTCCCAAAATATAAAATCACAATTTCTCTTCTTCATAACAGAAAAAAATATTTAAAAATTCATGAATTTTCAAAAGATTTCTTTTGCGAATGACATTTTCTCGATCACGAAAAGTGCTACAATTAGTTTAAACCCTCTCCTTAGTACCTCGTATTTCAACATTTTTTCACCCTGGTTTTGGACCCCCCCCCGAACGAAATTCCTGGCTAACCCACTGCCGCTAGCATGGTGGTGATTAATCAACCACTGATAAACACCTTAGAGATGACCCGCAGAGTAGTATGCAGATGCCCCTTTAAAAACCTCGTGGTAATGGCGATGAATATCTGATACTGGTCGAGGTCAAATAAACCGTTTAGTTTCACGAGGAGAGCCACTAAATGCCATTCTTTGCCGACACATTCCCTTCCAATAGGTCAAGGAAAAAACGATGAAATCACGTAAGAATGATCACAGTTAGTATTTAATCTAATAATTATGTTCGCCTCATTTCGCACAACAACAACAATAGTGTAATGCAATTGTTTTCCGCGACGCCGTGAGGAAGTCGTATCCATGTTGTTGTACACCTAAAGAGGATTGTTGTGACTATTGTCGTCGAGATAATAGAAGCGCGTCGAAGCGCCTCGCCACTGCGGTGCACCGTTGCCGCTTTTGCGGCGGCCTGCTAAAAATAGCCGTTGCCAGAGCGCGCCTCCGCCGGGCGAGCGTTATTTCCCGCGTCACTTGCGCCGAACTTTCCCCTTCACCCCCCGGCGGCAGCTGCGTTACGCTTCGATAATAAGCGCGTGGTGGTTATGGGGGTGCGAGACAACGTACTCGTAGTACCCTGAGTCACCTCAGCGGTGTTTGGT
This sequence comes from Ischnura elegans, assembly GCF_921293095.1. Classification (NCBI taxonomy): domain Eukaryota; kingdom Metazoa; phylum Arthropoda; class Insecta; order Odonata; family Coenagrionidae; genus Ischnura; species Ischnura elegans. The sequence goes on from NC_060252.1 coordinate 89,711,598, forward strand.
ATGGGGTGAGTCCTCACCATTATTCACTATGCTGAACGGACCTCGTGTTCAGGGGTTACGGCATCTAAACATGAATGTGGACCTGTGAGGCGAATTTCACTCCAGATAAGGAGAGCGCGGTGGCCAGGTGGTTAGAGCAAAGGGCTACTGGTCGAAGTGTCCTGAGTTCGTTTCCTAGGTAAAGCCTTCGGAGACCCCCAAATTAACTCTAACTAGCCCTCTTATGAACCTTGACTGAGTGAAGTTTACAAACCTATGGCTTATTCATTGATGAGCCCTACCCTAAACTATATCAACTAGCCTACGGTTCCAGTATCGGAGTTAAGCATGCTCAGAAAATTCTATTACCAAAAAGATGCGAACCCTAGATTTTTTGCTACTAACAAAAAGACACGTGTATTCATTTTGACAGGCATAGGCAAATATAGTATTAAGAAGTTCAATCCGAAATATCACGTTACGATATGAAATAGATGTCAGATTTGAGGCTTCTTACCTATTCTATTCTGCTCACTCTCCGTCGCCCCTGCCCAGGATGGACTGACGATGGACGCCACTTCCCTCCAGGTGTTCTTCCTGGTGTCTCGCGTGCTTTGGTGTATGTCAGGCAACCTCCAAAGGCAGGGCCTGCTCTCGACCTCTGTTATCAGCTGCACGGTGTCCACCATGATCACGTCCAAAGGTGAAATAAAATATATCACGCCCAGCCGCGCCGGTTCTCACCAACGCCTTTTGCGCAGTTGTCCTTCCAATTCTCCTTCAGCATGCGGCCCCACTCCGGTGAGCGATCGAAGACGCACTGTTCCGCCCGCTACCTTCCCCTCTCCCCCCTCCGCCATAGCGTTTCCAGCGCGCGTCGATGCGCCGCGTCTGGCGCTGGCAGCGCGCACACCTCGGACCCAGCGCTACGCCGCAGCCAGCGTTTCCGAGCGTTGGAAGCGATTTCGTTCGCATCCCCTCCGGAAAGCGGCGGGGTAGGTTAGGGGGCTCCCAGTGGAACATTATTCTGTCATAACGATTACTCCTCGCTGAATGTAACTTCTTTTACCGGGGTGTTCGAATAAAACGTCGGCTTATTCTAACTTCAAAAATCACCTCTAACTCCGCTATATAATAGGACTAAAGAGGATAGGCTGATCAGTGGCGCAGCGAGGAGGGGGGGATTATTATTATTACACATTGCTGCAAGTACACTATTGCCTGGTGGTAGCATTAGATGTACATGAATAACAAATGTGTACACACAAAGTTTCTATCTTTCTAATACAAAGTTTAGAAACAGAATAGACACCCATGGTAAAAATAATACTCTAATTCTAATCTCATACTACTAAGAATTTAACATTGTCCCAATAAACCAATTTCAAACAATCCATTAAATACATTAATTCTAATGTAATACAACTAAAAAATGAACTTTGACCCAATTAACCCAATTTCACACTCTCCCTTTTAAACCACTATGCCATTAGCCAGTATTAGGATTTGTGGGATAACGTCCCCCAAAGCCCAGAGAATATTTTTTATACAAATTTTAAATGTAATTTTAATGACAAATGTTGTAACTAATGTTAGGGAAACGGATGACTCAAAAAGAAAACAATAAACTATTCAAACAACCGTAAAACTCACCATTTTGAACCATTTAACTTAAAAAAATGTTGGGGTGGGCCAACGCACCTCCCACTTACATTGGCGGATATTCCATACCCCCCATTATTAGTTGCGCCTAAAACCCCCCTAGCCTTAATTCCTAGCTGCACCCCTGAGGCCGATTTGGCAGATTTAGGGGGGTGGAGCTCAGGGACACGCGTCCCCCCTGTCGCTTAAAATATAGATAAGATTTTTAATACGGTCCCGTTATCAGTATTAAAATAATCCGTACTAATTTATCCATTTTAATCGAGAGTTAATAATAAAAAATAAAAGCCTTCTCAAGGAAACCTTAATTAAAGAAAACTGCCGTGATTTGTGCGTAGCAAATAAATATTTTCATACAAGTAACGTTTATATTAAAATTAAGAGTAAATTACGCACCGCAATTGTTGCACGTAGTTTTTAATCCCGAATATGAGAAGACAGTTTGCCTGTCAGACCCTTGTGCTCCCCCTGAAAAATCCTAGATCAGTCCTTGGTGGGCCGCAGTGCAGCCCGTAAAATCTTGATTTATGCTGTTACTTCACGCGCTTTTAAATCACCTTTCAAAAGTTTTTTCATGCATATGTACTCTAGTTGCACTCGCGTGTTGAAAAATCATGGATTTTGCAAATGATATCATCACGAATGCAAGTTTAGGTTAACACCACTAATTATATCTTATTTCCCCGTGAAGTTCGGGTCGCTCTATCGTCAGCGTCACGAGTGGCGACTTTTATAAACCCATTTAAATTCGCGATGTGTAACAGGACATTTAGTGGCCACTGGAGAATGCTGTTATTTTTATATTCCAGGACAAAAATCCACTAATTCATTTAGTCGGTTCATTTTAAGGCCCGACAGCTCTCCAAATATGTGGTCATTTTATTCGGCAAAACAGAATTACCACCCCGCAGTTACTTCACAACAGATGATGTAACTATGTTGCGAAACCCGCGCCTTGGAGAAGTTGTTTATTACATATTTTTTAATTAATTACCGATTGTTGATTTTAACCTCTAAAAATGGGCAATGGGAAGTAGAATCAATACTTCAAAAACATAGGGTCGCTTATTTAAAAATCGAAGTCGCTCAAGAACAATATAGTCGTTCTACTCACATTCGACCAGATGTTTGCCACTTGGGTCATTGATTTCTTTCGACTTTGGCAAATCATTTTCATCTCCATAGCGCTGGCGCCCTGTGGCCATGGACGTGACAAGGGGTTCAGCACGGGCCTGGTGGAACCGATCCATAATAAATAAAAGAAATATTGCAAATAGCGCTGAAAAACTTGCGATAAAACTCATTTATAAATGATTAATCTGACGAAGTACAGAATTTACGAAAGATTTCGCGTCGGAGACAAGGTCATGCCCGAAAGAGCATTGCATATCTTACGGACGCCAACATACTCACGGACAACAACATACGGACAACAACATACGGAAGATCAGATCATATAAATAAAGTACGAGAGATAGACTGTAGAACAGACAGATTCAGAGTGTCTTTAAGAGCGACATGGAGAACATTATCTTAGAGCTCCATGATAATTCCACGCCCGACAGAAGTGAAATGTTAAGTGAGATATTTTGCCGAACGGATAGATATGGGAATTCGTGTTTCCCCCGAGCAATATAGGACTTTAAAGTAATGCTAGTTGAACTTTTGTTTGAGCATTTGCTTTTTATATAAAACGGCTGGTGTCCACATCTACATAATACCTTGCCAGCCACCTCTAAGGTGTTTGGCAGGGGGTGATCAATCACCACCATGCAATTGGACTCCCAATTGTCTCCGACTCCGACTACGTCGCACGGCTTTTTATTCGGCTTGCGGGGAAGTATGTGGATTTAATATTGTATTTTCATCAGATTCAAGCAATTGTGCAAAATTTCAATCCGATCCGGCAATGGGAAGTGGGTTAAAAATCAGTTAGAATTAGGAATGGATGGATCCAGGATATTTATCGGATCCGGATTCAGATCGAATCCTTGATTTTCGGAGCCGGATCTTTCGGATCGGATATTTTCGGATCCAAATGCATTTTCAAATTCCTGTCACTGAATTTTCCCCTATGATTGTTCAATCTCTCGGGAAGAGTCACACTATGTGCCAGTCGTATTTTGCTATTTTTATTTTCCACGGCTGAAATTCTGCTATGTAACCTCTGGGAGAGCTTTTAAACAAAACGGTTCATGAGTAGGAAAAGAATCGCATGCGACGGCGCATTCGAAAATAGAATCGGAACTATTTCCACCCTTATTGCGCGTTGTATTTACTAAAGCTATTATTTTAAATTTCGGATCCAGATCCGATGTCTTTGACGCGACTTTGGATCCGGTGTATCCGATGAAGGGCAATATCCGCGGATATTTGGATCCGAGGTATCCGATCCGACCATCGCTAGTTAGAATGGATTCCATCGATGAAACAAGCAGACGAAGCAAGTTAAGAAAATGCGCGTAAAAACTGTGGAACTGACAAATGTGCCTCGCCGCTGGATTACCATCTTGCCTCTGCATAGGGAGACGTTCGGAAACCGACCGATCCTAAAGGAATAAGGGCTGTTACAAGTATTATCTTCAGTAGCTCCTACTCGAGCTGTTTTGCCTGCACTGAGCAACGATGCGTCGCAAATTACCGTTGGTGGCATGGCCCTTCCCCCTTTCACTCCTAGGGTGGGGATTGCTATAGTATTTGAGGACACTGGAGGCCCTAGGTGGGCTCCCCGTGAGTCGGTCCGTCATACAGGGGAAGGGTGGGCAAGGTTTTTGGTTTTGGCCTCTGCGAGTGCGGCTGCATGTAAGGATCCTAAACTCCTACCTGATCGGCCAAATATCGTATTTTTTCACCGTGATTTACTCCGAGATACTAAGTTTGTGACTAACTGAAAACGTCGTTTGGCTTATCATAGACCAAGATGGCGATTTTAACTATTCATCCTTCAATGGAATGAGTGAATTCGTCTTTGTCTACACGATGCCCTGCGAACCACTTCTAGGATGTTGAGTGAAGGGGGGGGCTATGTTTTATCCTCGGCATGCACTTAGCTCATGTAGGTGGTGACACAATTTCATGTGCAATTACGAGGCAGGGGTAATCTCTCACCAATACTTTGCACCATTAATTCCGCTTTCTACGATATAAGGCGTCCAACTGCACGCTGCATGCTGGTGAATGATCACCCCCTGCCAAAAACCCTAGAGGTGGCTCGCAGGGTATTAAGTAGATGTAGATGTAGAACTTTGGTCCACATGGCTGAACTTAAGGCGCACAAAAAAGACATCTAATTTTCAAGTTAAATAGAACAAATAAGTAAGTAA